>NC_092038.1:24337826-24637826 GCF_003086295.3 Arachis hypogaea
TTTCGCCTAAAACAAAAAACTTCATGAACATAGACATCCTCGTAAAACTCATTCAAATAAGTACCCATCAAGTGAACAAAAAAAAAAAAGTACCCATCAAATCCTTCATTTCCATTTTTGTTTTACCCGCTCCTCGGAGACCTGGGGTAAATTGCATATTTTAAATTACTAACTTGCGTACTGTGACTGATGTCTATGCTGTACTTTGAGCTTATATCATTTAACTAGTCTTCATAATAAGATATACTCAACATAAAACATACTATTTCAATTATATAATGAGCGTGTGCATGTTATTATTTTGAAGGATGCCCTTCAGATTCTCAGACATTCTAGTGTACGCTTACAAAATTTTCATGTTAATCAGTTGCATAAACGACAATATTGTAAGCATAAACACTGAAAAAGGTTTATGAGATGAAGGTGTATCACGAAATTGTGGAGGACAGATAAAAAAATTTGAGGGTCAGATTTGTGTTTATACAAAAAATTTGAGGATTAGATTTGTGTTTAATTTTTTTATTATTTTAAAAATACAAATCTAAAGATCAAATTTATTATACTCAGATTTGTATTTATACCGAGAATTGGCTAGTGAAAACTAGGTGAGAAAGGATATTTAAGGATGAAGAAAGACATAGCTGCTAGTGCTAAATAAGGTTATGTGAATTGCAATGATGCTTCTTATCTAATTGCTTAATTAGTTATATTATGTGCAATATGTATTGAAGCATGTTCTTTCTTTGTAATTATGATTATATATAAATATAGGAAAAAAAGATGTAAAATGTCAGAAATAAATATTTTCACATCTTAATAGAACCGTTTATTTTAAGTTTGATCTACTCTTTTATTATTTATTATTTGAGAATTTTTCGAACTGATTCATCAACTTATGGCACATTATGCCTAGCAAAGAATTTATTGTTATATGGTAAAGAAGCTATTAGTTGTTAGTTGGTAGTCGGTATTTAAAATTTAAAGATGTTAGTTGGTAGAAAATCTAGGAAGTATCATATTGTCAAAATTAAAAGTCTAATAATCTTTATAAATGGATAAAATTTCACCTTCTTTTTTTGAGAGATGTTAAAATGATATTTTCATCTTTTTTATTTATAAAATGTACACTATCTTTTTTTATAACTCTTAAAAATCTCCCTCTTTAATCTGTCTTAAATTTTTTGTGTTAGTTAACACTAATTTTATCCAATTTTCAAGAAAAAATAAATTATTTTTTTAAAAAATTCTCTTTAATAAATTTTTTTTTTGTGATTAAATTTTGTTTACCAAAATATCCTTTAATAAATTATTTTTTACTGCTTAAATTATATTTTTACCAAAATTTTTTTAAGAAAATTTTAATGATTAATTTTTTTGAGATACTTTTCAATAAATTTTTAATTATTAAATTGTGATTTTGCCAAAATTTTTGTTAACAATTATTTTTTAATTTTATTATTAATTTTTTGATATCAATCTATATTATTTTAATATTAAATTAAAAAATTTTATCATTGTTAATATGTATAACAATTAATATTAATAAATAATTTGTTTCATAGAACTATTAAAAATATTAATAACTTTATCAAAATTTAAAAATAAGTCGAGAGGGATAAATCCAAAATTTAAAATATTAACATTTCATTCCTTCACATCTTTACAAAGCAAGTTCCTTAATAATTAAAAAAAAAGTAAAGTATTGTTTTTGTCCCAACGTTTAGGGTAAGTCATATTTGTGTCCTAACGTTTAAATCGTCCTTTTGTATCCCTAACGTTTATAAAAGTGATTCAATGTTATCCTACTATTAATTATACTAACAAATCAGATTATATTTTTCAATTATTCTCACTTGGATGCATTCATTCTCAATTAGGTCTCACTTGGATGTGTTCGATTTTAATATTATACCCACTATTTGTGTTTAGATTCAATTATATCCCTAGAAAAGTGAATTATGTAAATGTTGTAGGAATTAGTTTCAACTTTTGATGAGCTATTTTTCGGAGTGGATCATCGATTCTATCCCAAACATTTGTATTCTAACTTCAAGAAGAGATTTTTAAAACTCAAACTAAAGCATTCATGATGTGTAATTGACGGCAGGATAACATTGAATCACTTTTACAAACGTTAGGGATACAAATAAGACGATTTAAACGTTAGGGATACAAATAGGATTTACCCCAAACATTGGGGACAAAATGATACTTTATTCTTAAAAAAATTATTGAAGAGTATCTTAGGAAAAAAAATTTAATCATTAAAAATTTTTTAAAAAATATTTTGAAAAAAAATATAATTTAATCAATAGAAAGAGAATTTGTTAAAGGGTATTTTGGTAAATAAAATTTTATCACAAAAAATAAAATTTTTGTTAAAGGATATTTTTTTTTATAAGAAAGAAAAATGTATATTCTACAAATAGAGGAGAGAGGAGTGTCATTTTAATATCTCTTATGGGAGGAGAATAAAATTTTCTCTTATAAATGTGAGACAACTCTTACCTCTTAAGTTAGTTTTTAGGATAAGTCTAACCGTAATCCATCTCTTCGATATTTCTCTCAACAAGATGATCAGTACCCTTGTTCCACTCCCATTGCTGTCCAACTCTAAGGCTACATTTGTTTTTAAGAACAAGATAAGACAAGACACTGAGAACAAGACATAAAGGACAGAGACACAATTTAATGTTCTTATATTCTGTTTGGTGATAAAATAAAACAAATTATGAAAATCTAATTTATTCTAATTTTTTTCATTAAAAAATTTGAGAAAAAATATAATTAAAAAAATTAACAAGAATAATTAAAAAAAAATTATTTGTTAGTATCTTTGTGTTCTTTCCGTTAGAATAGACACAAAATATACTAATTCAGTGTTTCTTGACATAATATCTCTGTCCATTATCTCATCTGTCAAGTACGATTTTGTGTCTCAGTATCCTGTATCAGTAATCAAAGTATTTAAATTTTAAAATTACACAATTCTATTGATTGTTGGGATGTGAATTCCATTAGACTATCTCATTTCATGAATTGTGCTAGAAAGCGTAAATGACTCATTTAACGAAAAAAGAATAAAGTATTGATTTTGTCTCTAACATTTAAATTAAGTCCTATTTGTATTCCTAACGTTTATAGAAGTGATTTAATGTTATCTTACCATCAATTATACTAACATTATATTTTTCAATTATTCTCACTTAGATATATTCATTCTCAATTTGGTCTCACTTGAATGTGTTCGATTTTAATATTGTACCAATTATTTGTGTTCAAGTTCAATTATGTCCCTAAAAAGGTAAATTATATAAATATTGTAAGAATTAGTTTCAACTTTTGATGAGCTATTATTCGGAGTGAATCATCAATTCTATTCCAAACATTTGTTTTCTAACTTCAAGAAGAGATTTTCAGACTCCAACTAAAGCTCATGATGTGTAATTGACGGCAAGATAACATTGAATCACTTTTACAAACGTTAAGGATACAAATAAGACGATTTAAACGTCAGAGACACAAATAGAACTTACTCCAAATATTAGAGATAAAAACGATTCTTTACTATTTAAATAACACATCTAAAAAAATATATAATAATTGAACTCAATATTGTTTGTTTGTATTTAACTAAAAATACATTGAAATTACAAAAATGTTATTTTTATACCAAAATCAACTAATAATGTATTTATGTATAAATACATGTGTGATTTAATTTATTTTTAATGTGTATTTATATTCTAACATATATTTTATATTGGTGACTGATTTTGGTATACACGTAGCATAATTGTTAAAAATTATTATTATTAGTAGAAGTTTCAAAAATTTCTTTTAATAAATATAGAATAAATACATCAAAAACTTTGATTTTATGATTTGAGTTATCTATTTTGTGTCCAGCATGTTAAATTTACAAATTATAAATTTTTTATTAAAAATATAAAAAATTTAAATTTTCAATGTATTTTATTTTGCATTCATTAAATAAAAATATTTAAAATTTTTCACTGATAATAAACTTATCACATGTTTTTAGGATACATGTTAGCTAAACCCTTATGATTTGCATATGTAAACTATTTTAATTGATAATCTTGTAACACATGTTAACTAAATCTTGCATTATTTAATTATGGAGACATGACATTGGAAATTGGATAATCAAAGCATTATTAGAAACAAAAAAATGGAATATTTCATGGTGTAATTGACAGCAAGATAATATTGAATCACTTTTACAAACATTAGGGATACAAATAAGACGATTTAAACGTCAGACAAACAAATAGAACTTACTCCAAACATTAGAGACAAAAACGATTCTTTACTATTTAAAATAACACATATAAAAAAAATTATAATAATTGAACTCAATATTCTTTGTTTGTATTTAACTAAAAACACATTAAAATTACAAAAATGTTATTTTTATACCAAAATCAGCCAATAATATATTTATGTATAAATACATGTGTGATTTAATTTATTTTTAATTTGTATTTATATTCTAACATATATTTTATATTGGTGACTAATTTTGGTATACACGTAGCATAATTGTTAAAATTATTATTATTAGTAGAAGTTTCAAAATTTTCTTTTAATAAATACAGAACAAATACATCAAAAACTTTAATTTTATGATTTGAGTTATCTATTTTGTGTCCTGCATGTTAAATTTACAAATTATAAATTTTTTATTAAAAATATAAAAAAATTTAAATTTTCAATGTATTTTATTTTGCATTCATTAAATAAAAATATTTAAATTTTTTTACTAATAATAAACTTATCACATATTTTTAGAATACATGTTAGTTAAATTCTTGTGATTTGCATACGTAAACTATTTTAATTGATAATCTTGTAACACATGTTAACTAAATCTTGCATTATTCAATTATGGAGACATGACATTGGAAATTGGATAATCAAAGCATTATTAGGAACAAACCCACTGTGATAGTATCATAAATAAGCGAGCCTTAAATTCCAACCCACTTCTCAAATATTTATTGTTTGCTAGAAAAATTTGGAGAGGTAGCGAGAAGCACAACATAGTGCTACAAAAAATGGAGATATAAATGCTGAGGGGGGTCTTTAATATGAACCACCCCTTGAAGGTATCACTACCTAACTGCAAATGCACCGCGGTAAAAAGTGTCAACAATAATAACAAGAATGGTTCTAAATTTCTAATTTTATTGAGCTCTGAAAAGGACAATTCGGTGTTTGACATTCCATAAGACAAAAAACTTTTGGCTCTTTGTTCAGCTGAATCATCTAAGCTGATTTTGTGACCTCGTGAATGGCATTAGCTACATATCCAACATTGCCAGTATTAAGACCAGCCATACTGTAATAATAACAGAAAAAGTTAACACAGCTTAGTATAAAATTGGTTTAACTCTGTATAGAAAATGAATACCAGACGAGTTACCTTATTCGACCATTACGAGTCATATAAATATGAAACTCGTTTGTCATACGATCAACTTGTTCAGGTGTCAACCCACTATAGCAGAACATGCCAATCTGCACAAGCAAGCAAACAACAGATGAATTGTGAGAAAAGAGAAAGTATATAAACTAACATTAGTCAATTTTTTTTTAATTCTAGAAGTTCTAACTTTTTTAAGGATTTAGAGTGTTTAAAATTTAGAATTTAGGATTAAAGATTTATAATTTAAGATCTAAAATTTAAAATAAACAAAATGATTTTTAAAATTGATTAATGTTGGTTAAAAACCAGTTGGCTCCCTAGCATTGCTGATGAAGAAAACACAACTTTTATAAATTATAACAAAGATAAATTATATTGAACTCTGTTGAGGCACATGAACCTCTCTATTTGAAAGGGTATACACTAATCTCTTTCCTGAGATTCAAGTTATATAACACCCAGTACAAATGGGTGACATGCTGCCATGTATAGATATTAATCTCATGCAATGTCGGTTTAATTGTTCAAGATGAGACCTGGTTGGTTATGTGCTGCCATGGCAAAGGAGACCCCAGTTTTTCTAGGTTTTCTCGCAGGGTGGCACGCATTCCAATGATCCGGTCCGCCATAACCTGTGAAGATAACATCTATATAAGGTCATCACAACTACCACCAAATCTTTATGTTTGTCAATAATTTGTCTTTTTATGTCAGACACAATAAAGATTATTAAGAAATTAAGATTATTCATTTAATATTTTCACTAACCAGTAATAAGTGCTGCAGCCTTTAAGGGTTTTAATTTTTTTCAGACATTCAATATCATTGAAAATATTAAACCTTAAATTTAATTTAAGAGTACCTTACCTAGCTAGGGGCACTCCTTAGCAAAACTATTTTAGTTATATTCTAAAACTGCTTACATATAGAAACATGGTCAATAACAAAAGTTCAATGTAAATCGTAGCTAACATTTTGCGCAAAAGAAGAGTTAGAGAGAAAGAGAGCATATTTAACAAAACACTCAAGACACAACAAATATTGTATGAAATATCAAGTATTTGCATTTGCACGATCTAGTACCACAATGCATTTGCATTACACAAATAAATATGAAAGCATGTGTATATAGGAGCACTCTACCTTAACTTCTTTAAGCCATAAATTCTTCAATTCTGGGTCACCAAGAACAGTTGAAACTATAAGTGCTCCATGAACAGGTGGATTACTGTACATTGGTCTAGCAAGTAGCTGCAATTGACTTTTTACTGCCACAGCTTGTTTCTCATCTTCACAAAGCACGCTGCAAGCAACTTAAGAATATGAGTTCTATCCCTTGGTGAATGTCATTGAAGGCCAATCTAAGGTTTTAAGATTAAGAATTTTCAATGTTTAAACACATTTTAAACGATTCCATTTTTATAGAAAATGAAATATATTAAATAATAAGGGTATATATGGAAGACCAAGATTCATTCCACATAGCATTTCAAAGTTCTTAGTTTCACTTCTACTTATGTTTATCAAGTAATGTTCTTTTAGTGAATTACCATGTTGGTAATTCCATTGGTCATCTGAAATAAACTTGAACCAATTGAGGATACAAAATCATAATAATCATGTCAAAGCTTGTGCCTTAATTATTATGACTCTGCTTCAAGCAGAAAGCTAAGAAGGAAGCCAAAATTTGCAAAAGCTGAACTATGGAAATCAATTTAACAAGAAACTTAAATTGAAGTACGAAATAGTATATATATATATATCTATGTTATGTACTAAAAGAATGATCACAGTTCAACATATCTTGCTTCCCAACCACAATGAAAGCCATTGAGTGTTATAACATTTTTGTGCTTAGTGTAATAGCCTATTTACAAAAGCAAGATTAAAGATAAATATAAAATTACCTAAGGCACCCAACTCGCTGGCCATAGAGTCCCATATTTTTTGCATATGACTGTGCAAGTCCTATCAAATGACCATCCTCAAGAAAAATCCTGATGGCCTTCGCATCTCGCTCTGGATCACCGCTTGCAAAACCTTGATACGCCATGTCAAAGAAAGGAAAATGACCTTTAATCTGAAACAAGAAAAGGGTCAATAATCCAAATCAGAACAAACAATTAAAGCCCGCAATGTTATATACCATTATAAACTGTTTACCAATTTACCTTGATGAGGGACGAGATCTCTCGCCATTGTTCTTCTGAAGGATCTACTCCAGTAGGATTGTGAGCACAAGCATGAAGCAGAAAGAATGAACCATCTGGTGCATTCTGTATAAGAAGTAACAGTTCTAAGAGGTTAGAAGTATAAATTACTAGCAACATTTGATCTAAAAGTTGACCTACAAAGAAAAATCTGAAGAATGAAGGTATTATACCTTTATGTCTTCCATCAGTCCTGAAAAATCCAATCCTCTAGTCTCAGGGTGATAGTAACGGAAGGTCTTCATAGGCACTCCAGCATCCCTCCAAATGTTATGGTGGCTGCAATGTTGATTTAGATAAATATCTAGACATATATGGGACAAACACAAAACTCATAACTAAGTTTAATTATGATGCACTGACAATGTGAGATGCTTTACACAATTGTCCAGTCTCATTCATTCTTTTGGATGATTATTCATGCGGTGAATATAAATAGTAGTCATTTTTTATGACGTGACGTTATGCATATGTAAAATTGCTTTACATCTACCGTGCATCAAAATTAAATTCCATAAATCTCAAAGTACAGAGACCTTTAAAAAAGCCGATGGCAAAATTGAATATTTAAGGAAGATTTGTATCAAATACTCACTTCGCCCATGTAGGCACCGGTATGTAGATCTGGCTGTTTGGATGGAATCGGTGTTGAAATGCAGCGAAAAGTCGACAGGCTCCAGTCCCGGATAAAGCCTGAACTGCACCTATTCTTTTATCTTTGATGAACTCGGAGTTCTCTCCATATGCTAGCTTTAGTGATTCTTCCACCATCTTTATGCTTCCACCAATCGGAAGATACTCCCTGGCCAAACATGTGTTTCAGTGTAAAGCAGTATGGGCATTAATCTCGCATAATATTGCAATACAAAATAGAGAAACAAACTGTTTTCTGTCATATTTTTAGTGTTTTGTCATATTCTGTTTTGTAAACTAAATGCAGTTAATTAAAAGAAAACTATCACCATCCTTGATAGCTAACAGCCTAACACTTTAACACCTTGAAGTGCGAGCCACTTAATCTTTACATCCAGAAATATTTGAACAGTAGATGAAGAATTCGTTCTACAGTAAAAGTAAGTTAAGATCTATTATAAAACTATTCATCTCAAAATTTTAAATTGATTAGAAAAGACAATATTAATGATTATATTTATATCTTTAACACTTCTTTTTAAATAAGAGTCTCTTTTAAATTTGTTTGATTTTCGCTGACATTCTTTTTTCATTTATTTGCTTTATGCTATTTTTTACTTTTGGGGTTTATCAATAATTAAATTCTAGACTTTTGGAACATAGAGCTCTAATACTATATCATAAAATTACTCATCCTAAAAATTTAAGTTGATAGAAGAAGACAATATTAATGGTTATATCTCTAACAAGTAGCGATAACAATATGAAAGCACCGGTCCCCAAAGTCTTTTTGAGTAATATAACAAATAAAATTTATTAATTTTTTGTTAACATTTGATCAATAAAAAAATTTTATACTAAATTTTTTAAATTTTAATACTATACAAATAAAATATTAATTTAAAGTGTTGGCTAATATTAATAAAAAGTATTAGTTTATAATATTTTTTATCATTATTTTATAAAATCTGTATATGGTGAAGGTGAACACATTATTAAGAGGATCCACGGCATTACAACTTCACCATTTTAACTTATGGACACATAAATTAGAAAAATTCAACCATTCCCACATTCTACAAAACCAATTACATTATTAGAATAATTTTGAGATGAATTATACAGTAAAAGATTATAGATATTTCTTTTTATGGAAGGAAAGAAAGATTGAAAAAGTTAAAATCCACCTTTTGAACAATAATAAAACAATAAAAAATAACTATAAAAAAAATTATATTCTTTCTATATAATTTTAATCTTTATAGTAGGGTATCCCGAATTCTGAAATTGCCCATTCATCATCCCAACCTACACACCATATATCCTTTAGGTAGGTACACAATTAAAAACGAGGTTGAAAAATAATTTAGCGATGTTCATAGGTTTTCAGCTTTCAGAACAGAAAAGCAAAAATAAAGCAGGATTCTCCTGGTCCTTCTCACTCTCACCTAAAGAATCCAGTACTCATTCTCTTATTGTACACTGAACCGCCCCTCGTGGGTTTAAGGAAAGAGAGAGAGAGAGAAAGAGTTCTGACTTCTGAGAGGATCACAAGTCACAACACGAACAAAGAGCTTCATAATTACAAAGTATATTACTAAGTCCTTAATAAATTTTATTATAAGATAATTAAATTTTTTAAAATATCAATTTAATTTTTTAACATTTTTCTAAAATAAAAATTATTAAAAGCAAATATGTCAGATCCAAAATCTTTTAAAAATTACTTTTGGGTTTTTATTTGAAAAGAAAAACAGAAAAACAAAAACAAAAAGATAAATTGGCCAAATTGGACAAACTTTACGTGAATACCACACAAATTGGCAAATTGGCACTTGTAAGTTGTAACTTGTAAGCAAAACCGATTAAATATATATATATAGAACATTAAAAAGATAAATAAAAAATAACAACATAAATAAATAAATAAATAAATAAATATAGCATATTCTTCACTCACATGAACTGGCTTCCTGCGATCCTCCTCTCCGCTTCTCTGACACATTCCAGAACCACAGGCTTCCCATTGTCATCACGATATGCACCCTTTTTGCAAATAAAAAATAAATAAATAAATAAAATGGTCAACAAAGTACAAAAATCATTTTCTTCACTGTTGCATGCTACTCTCTGTTGCTAGGAAAATACACTAGAATCGGAATTTTGAGCTAAAAAATTACAAAATTTTCGCACTTTAAAAAATAAAAGGAATAAATACACACTCTTATTTGCGGTGACGTAGAGAGCTAGATCACTACCTACTAAGGTGACTGGCTGTTGGATTTACTTTCCGAGATAACGAGAGAGAAAATCAGTTGGAGATGGGAAGGGAGAGAAAATTAGACAAGAGAACTCACAACTCCAACATTGACTTTATTTGGACTCTGATCGGCGAGAAAAGCTTCGGTGACACCAAGGATTGGATCCTTGGGAGCGGGCTCGATGCTCCGGAACCACGATGACATGAATCTGGCTCCGGCTACGACGGAGCTGCGGCGGAGGAGTTGTCCGGATAGCGAGTTACGAACAGCCATGTCTCAGTGATGACGCGGCGTCTTGGATCGATGAAACAGAGGAGACAGAGAGAGAGAGACGTGAGTTAGAACAGAACGGAAAAAACGGCGTGTCTTAAATGGTCGAGGGAGTGTCAAGTGGGCTGATTTTTTTTATATTGGAACAAATTATGTGTTGTGCCCCCAACATTTTAGTATGTGAGTTTTACTCTTATATCGAATCAACTTTTTACGTTTTAAAAGATACAAAACCGTATGTAAAAATAATTTTTAATTTATTAAATACAAAACGGCAGAACCGTTTTGCATGGAATAATGTTTTTTAAATTGGAAATAGGAAAACGTCATCTGAGGTTTTGATATTTTTTATTTTTTTAATAAAAAAAATTAAAAACGGCGGTGAAGTTTTGTATATTCTCAATGATTTTAAATACAATCTTTTAGATATTTTGATAAATTACTTACACCAATTCAGACCCAATATTAAAAAAAAAAATTTTAAGAGTGTCTATTTTTTTAAATTAACAGTTAAAAATTATTAGATAATTTAATAAATTTAATTAAATTATTATTTAATAATTTTAAATTATTAAATTTGATTCATGTTATAAAAATTTGACTAAATCTTTATATTAATTATCCAAGATCTAACGTAACTTTTTTTTGGGTAATTTTCGTATTTAAATTATTTCACTCTCAATATTACGTAAATACATTGTTTCACAATCTAATACGTATATACATTGTTTCACATATCTATATAAACTGCTACTGGTAGTAGCAGTTTACAAAAGAACAGAAACCGCTAGTACCAGCCACGGATTACATGTATGGTGGGTTGTTCATAAACCGCTGCTGCCAGCAGCGGTTTATGTTGGTTGATTTGCGTGCGTAAACCGCTAGTGCCTATAGCGGTTTATGTTTAGCGTGTGTCATTGGGGTCCCTATATAAACTATGGAGGGGTCAAATGTAGAGAAGTAGAGTGTTATTTACAAATAGATGTGGAGGATAGTATTAAAAAAATACAATACTCAAAGTATTAAATTATATAAATCAAGACTATTTTTTTTTTATTCTCATCTCTTTTAAAATTTATAAATAATAAAATAATTTATTTTTAGTCAAAAGTTCACTAAATCATATATTTTTCTCTTTAAAAATCACTACATTCTTTTTTATTTATATAAACAATACAAGAGAGACTAGGAGAGTTTAGAACATGGATTGTGTTCTTTGCTGATTTGCATTTGAGGTTCCAGCTAAACGATTTTTTTTTATTTGTGCAACTTTATTGTTTTATGCCAAAAAATAAAAACTATTTGTATTTTATAGTTGATTGATTGGATAAATAATAGTGATAGCATCATAATTTCATGAATAAAATAAAAAATATAAATATGCATGTAATAATTTTTTATTTGTATTTATTATTAAAATGAAACTAAATAGCAAATCAAAGAGGGAGTATCCACATAGTACTAAAATATATAAACTAAGACTTTTTTTTATCTTCATCCCTTCTAAAATTCATGAATGATAAAATAATTTAAATAATATCATAAAAAATAGAAGGGATGAAGATAAAAAAAAATAGTATTTGCGTATCAGATTGTAAAACAATGTATTTGTCTAATATTGAAAGTGAAATAATTTAAATACGAAAATTGCCCTTTTTTTTTATTCAGATTTAGGATTGACTATTTAAATTATTAAATTTATATAAAAATAATTAAATATAAATTTATTATTTATTATTTTTTTAAATAAAAAATCAAAACTAAAAATTTAAATTATTTTATGTAAAATTATTAATAAAGATTTTAGATAATTTAATATATTTAATTAAATTATTATCTAATAATTTTTAATTATCATATTTACTAAAAATAATTATATACAAATTTTTATTTCGGCAAATCACCCATATAAACTAAGCTGGAGAAAAATTTACGTGATTCAACCAAACCAATAATTGTTATAGGGTTCACCTAAGAGTACATTTTTATGTAACTCGAATTACACATTTATAGACCTGATTCGAATTACACACAAACTCATATACTAGTTTAAATTAGACTTATTCGAATTATGAAATATTTGTCAAAAATATTAGAAAAAATATTAGTGAAATATTTGTCATAAATATTAGAAAAAAAATTATATATTATAAAAAAATATACTACAAAAAATATAAAAAAAATTATAAATATTAATTGAACGTGAATTCTATAGCATAAATTTAATTCATGCAATTATTTTAATACACCAATAATTATATCTATATGGAGCCAATGCTAAATCGAATTCAATTAGTCTGATAATACGAGTCTAGAAAAAAAATTGTATTTTATAAAGTTTAAAATTTGTTATTATGTGATAGGTTAATAACGAGTACATTACAAATTTTTATAGTACTAATCGTAACAATGTTTAATTTAATAATTGTTATTAAAATTTTAGTTGTAATCGTTACAAAATAAATAATTACAATATATAAATATAAAATGAATTGACCAATTTAAAAATAGGACAATCTAATAATATTAAAAGCCATTTAATTTAAAAACATAATTTAAAAAATAAATTCTTCACATACTTACTTATGTAATTATGAATTTATAATATGATAAATATTTCGCAAAAATCTATTCTAATGTTTGACTTTTAAATACTGAGTTATTTATTTAAATAGTTTAATGTTTATCTAACCTAACATAATAAAGTATGTTTAAACCTTCTTATTATTATTATTATTATTATTATTATTATTATTATTATTATTATTATTATTATTATTATTATTATCTCATTGTAAATAATTTTATAAAATGTGAAAATTTGTTAGAAGATTTTATGATACTAAAAATTTGTAAGTCAATTTATATAAATCGATTTAAGATATTTTTTATAATACTTATGGCATCTTTTAAGAAAGTTTTATAAAAAAAATTATTGTGATTATTTATTTCATAACGAGTATAACAAAAATTTTAATAATAATTATTAAATTAAACATTGTTAGTATGAGTACTATAAAAGATTTGTAATGTATTTATTACTAACCTATCACATAATAAAAAATTTTAAACTTTATAAAATACAATTTTTTGTTCATAGACTCGTATTATCGAACTAATTGAATTCGATTTAGCATTGGCTCTATATAGATATAATTGTTGGTGTATTAAAATAATTGCATGGATTAAAAGATTTATGCTATAGAATTCACGTTCAATTAATATTTATAATTTTTTATATTTTTGTAGTATATTTTTTATATTATATAATATTTTTTCTAATATTTTTGACAAATATTTCACTAATATTTTTGGCAAATATTCCATAATTCGAATCAGCATGCTTAGAACTACTATGAGCCAATATATTGGGTACTAATTCGAATCAGTCCAATTCAAACTAGTATGTGAGTTTGTGTGTAATTTGAATCACTTTATTCAAATTAGTGTGTATAATTCGAATTAGTGTGATTCGAATTATTGTAAATGTGTAATTCGAATTGCTCTAATTCAAATTACATAAAAATATGTATCTGTTTAATTCATATATCTATTTTTCTTTTGGCTTAATTATGAAATTTTGTTGTGCCATTAACTTATATGGGTGATTTGTCCTTTTTATCTTAAATTAAAATAATAAATGACTAATAAATTTATGAACAAAATATATTACTAATCAAATTGTTATTGTATATTTGTGTATCTATGTATATTATTTTATATATTTTTAACAAAAAATAACTAGTATAAAAATTTAAATATATAATTAAATATTTATAGTATTATAATAAAATTTTTAAAGAATATGTATAATAATTAATTGGTAGTTAATTTTTTATATTCTTACAATGTAGTTATAATTTTTTATTATAGTACACTACATTTTTTTATATTTTTTTATTTTTTACTACACAAACATTAGTATACACATAGATATAGATGTTTAATTTGCACGAGTAAATTCTCAAAATGGTCTTTCAGATTGGGCCTGTGCACCAATGTTGCCCCTCAGTTTCTAAATGCTCTAAATGCACCTTCTAATTTGAGCTCCGTGCGAAATCCTAGTCCTTCCACTCAATTCCGGCATGACTCAGCAGCGGAGCGCTGAGCTGGCGGTTCCACCCCCTCCATGTATGCTTCATCGCTCCACCATCACCATCGTTCCTCCTCTTCTCCCAACGGAGCCATTACCCTTTTCTCTTCTTCCAATCCTCATTTCCCTTTCTCCCTTCCTCAAGCATTGTAACCCTTTTCATTGGCTTAAGGCTGAACCACCAGCGCGAGCCACCATAACCTCCACCATCTGCGACCACCGCGTCCAACCTCCTCCCTCTATCCTCTCCTTTCCCATCAGGTCCAGAAATGTCAAGCTTTATTCCTGGCGAACCACTTCCATCGGACCCGAGCTTACTGTCGCCACCAATCTGCCATCTTCATCACCTTCTTCCATGCACTGAATCCTACCCCTATCGCAGCTTCCAGCATCTCCATTGCCACCACCATCACCTCTGGCCTTTACCCAACGCCGCCACATCTTCCTCCCCCATTTCCTCTTCTCAGCTAAAGAGTCGGGTACCTTCATCTTTGTTCCTCATCATCATCGAACTACTGCTACCGCAATAGCTACTGCAACCACTATTCTGTCGGTGTTCTCCCCTCGTTTGCTTCTCCTTGTCATTTCCATCACTCATGATGACTAACCCTCCTCTCCTTCCTCACGTTTCGGTTTATCTTCTTTCCTTGTCTGACCACCCAACTTTTCCTATTAGTTTAGGTTTATTTAGAATTTAGTTTTAATTTTCACCAATTTTAGGCTTAGTTTAGTTTAATTATATGTTTTAATTGATTTTAGGTGGTTATGATAGGTTAATTTAGTTTGTTGGATTCTGATTGTTGTTGAAAGTGTATAGAAATATTCTCCAAACTTGAGGAAGAAGAGAAAAGAAGAGAGAAAGAAGAAAAGAAAAAGGGTTGCGACGGTAATTCTAAGGTAGTGATCTGAAGGCTGGTGAACTAGAAAAGGAAAGGCTGCATTGCTTGAGGAAGGGAGAAAGGAAAGGAGGATTGGAAGAAAAGAGAAGGGTAATGGTTCCGTTGGGAGAAGAGGAGGAACAATGGTGATGAAGTCCACGTGGAGGTGGTGGAACCGCCAGCTTAGCATTTCAGCTGCTGAGTCATGTCGGAATTGGGTGAAAGGATCAAAATTTCGCACGAAACTCAAATTGGAGGGTGCATTTAGAGTATTTAAAAACTGAGAGATAACATTGGTGCACGAATTCAATCTAGAAGACTATTTTGAGAATTTACTCAATTTGCATACATATTAATAAAATAATTATTATTACCTAATTTTTTCGATAAAATTTCTAAAAAATCAAATTTAAAAATTATCCGACGTTTAATTGACACCACAAAAAGTAGTGCAAACATTATAATTTGAATCACTGGTGTTGAAGAATGTCACAGTCATTGTGATTTTTTATAAAGGGTTAAAAAGTTCATATTTATCCGACTCCCATGTCCCATGAGATTTCATGACGTGTTTACGGTAAGTAATTGGAAAATGTTGCGTACTTAATATTGTATTGTAATTTGTTCTTTATTAGGTGACAAAGTGGAAGAAAGAATGGAGAAAAAGAACTACTATTATCCAATCGTACACGGCGCTACACATCGATACTGCAGTTTCACCTTATGTTAGATAGAGACCAACATGATTTAATTTTGGGAACCGGAAATAAATATAATGTAAATATTTTTTCTGATATAATAATATTTTGGATTTGTTACAATACAAGATGTGATTTAATTGACAAATTGTAGTATTAATACTATAGGCAATTTTTTGGGGTAAAAAAACATATTGAATTTATGCTTGGAAGGGGTTGAGATCCGATCTAGTACTAGCAAACAAAACTAGGCAGCTTACTTGTTTTCAACTAGGAAGGAGAGTACTAGAAGAATCTGTGTGCTTTATGTCACCACCTTGAAATGCGTGTCGCTGCGTGGGTAATAATAATAAAAATTCAAGATAGAGTTTATGGTAGCCAGTAGCCACACTTGGCGACTTTTACAAGATAGGATATCTATCTTTAGAGAAAGGAAAAGGATTTCTGCACTCATAGATGACAATGCATGACGGATGATGATTAGGATTACATTTGGAGAAACAAATAATAATAATAATAATAATAATAATAATAATAATAATAAAAAATAATAATAATAATAAAGGAGATTTTATCCTATGGATGGTATAAAATATCTATACTTATAAATTTAAAATGTATCATTTTTTGTGCAATGCGTGGATAGAGTAGTATTTTTTTGAAGCGTTTATTTCATCTGAGAATTACTAATGTGTTAACCAAACATGTTTAATAAAAGTCTTGGTTTTAATTTTTAAAAACTCATTTTAGACTACTAAAAACTCATTTTTAAAAATTGAATCAAATGACAAACGTTTTGAATTATCTAGCACTCAGATACTATAATCATCACGAATAACGCACCTAAAATTCGTTAGAAGAAAATTCAAGAACGCTAACATTACAGTTAATTTTAAGAATATTTAAAAAAAGTAACTGTCACCAAATTTTTAGACTACATAATCCCAAAAATTTCTATTCTTCTTCACCTGTACTTTTGAATGAATGTAACTTTCATAATCGAACAGCTAAATCTCAAATGTTGACATATCATTTTAGAGTTATAGACAATTACATGATAGAATTAGTTGGATTTTTAGCAGCAAATGTGAATTACTGCAATGATGTTGTTCAAGAATTTTGTCAGATTGAGAAGAAATATTGATAATTCAAGTCTAAAACATGAGCAAGTAAGATGCTAGGATATTAAAAAAAAAAGAGTTCATTGATTTTGTGTGTGTTTAGATTATAGTTTATAAACAGAAATTTGTATAAAATTAATTTTACAAAATTAATTTTGATAAAAAGTAAATTTGTATTAATGTGATTTATGTTTGCAATCTTTATATCAAAATGAACTATAATAAAATAAATGTTGTTTAGATTATATTATTTAAAATCTCTTTTAGATAAAAATTACTAAAGAATATATCAATTTAAATAATTTTTTTATATACATGCAAAATCATAACACTATAACAAAAATAATATAAAAATATTTATCATATAAATAACATAAATACAATAAAAAATAAGAATATGAAAGAGAATGTTATAAATTTTATAATGTCAAACAAAAAGAAAATATTCTATAATTTTTCTAGTATTATTATTCTTTAATTTAGTATTATTTTGGACTATAAATTTTTATTATTTATGATTCTATTGTTATTTATAATTAGTTATTTATTTATTTTGTCCTTTTATATAGGATCATAATTCATATTGTACAAAAGTTTGATAATAAATGTAGTATATAATAATTGTAATTACAAATTTTACAAAGTAAGAGTAAAAGATAAAAAAAATTAATACAAAAGAAAAATAGAGTACATCAAAGAATATATAGATAAAAAATAATAAAAATTTTATAAAACCAACAACATATATCATATGAACAAAAAAAAAATACAATGAAAGATAAATGAAATTCATATGAATAAAATCAAATAAAAAAATTTTCATATACAACATAAATACAAAGCAGTAAAAGATAAAAAAATAATATGAACAAAAAATAATAAAAATATTATAAAAATTAATAAAATACCTGAAAAATCAGAACACTAACAAAAATAAAAAAAGTCAACAACATTTGTCATATGAATAATAAAAATACAATAAAATAAATAAAAAATTATATAAACAAAACCAAATAAAAATAAAAAAGATTTCGTAAAAAATATACATATATAAAGAATAGTATAGTAAATGATAAAAAAAACTCATATAAAAATATAACATGAGAAATTAGGACACTATACAAATAATATAAAAATATTATTATATAAATAAAAAATACAATAAAAATATAAAAAATAAAATATGAAAGAGAATACTAAAAATAATAAAAAATTAAAATATTCATTTTGTTCTTGAAACAAATCTAAACGATTTTAATGAAAAAAAATTGGAACAAAGAACTATGAAGAACTACTAGAAAAGTAATTACTGGTATTTTTTTTATAGAAGAAAATGAATGGTAGAGTTAATAAAAAAGAAATAAATTTCTTACCTGAATAATCAGCTACCATCAACGTGAATAAAAATTACCAAACATAAAAATAAAATTTTTAAAAAACTCAAACGTGTTTTTCTCTTTCTCAACGCGTTTGCGAGATACACCTTTGTGGTTCCCAAAAGAGAGAGCATTATTGAAGAGTTTTCTGGCTGACTTTGTTGGAGAAATTAAAGATGTAGAGTACAAAAAGGATGGAGTGATTGCAGGTCAAAAAATAAGGATAAAATGCCATATTAAACCAAATGGAAGAGAAAATTATGTAATTCTATCAAAGCAAAAAATATAACATGAATCTCCTAAAAGCATATTTTAGTGTAATTCGAATGGAATTAGTTCGAATTAGCTCAAGTAAGAGTAATTCGATCCACTTAAATTCGAATTAGTCCCTATCAAAGTAATTCGAATGGATTTAATTAGAATTATGCATGAGTGAATCCAAAGAGTAATTCGAATTATATTGATTCGAACTACATGCAAACGTGACCTACACTAGTTTGAATTAAGCTGATTCCAACTAACCCACCGTTTTGACACCATAGTAATTCGAAACAGGTTAATTCAAATTGCACACATAGTAATCCGTACAATGCTAAATAGAATTCAATTAGTTCGATAATACGAGTTTATGAAAAAAATACATTTTATAAAATTTAAAATTTGTTATTATGTGATAGGTTAGTAAAAGAGTACATTACAAATTTTTATAGTACTCGTCGTAACAATGTTTAATTTAAAAATTATTATTTAAATTTTAGTTGTACTTATTATAAAATGAATAATTACAATGAAAAATTTTAAAAAATTATAACAATATATAAATATAAAATGAATTGACCGATTTAAAAGTAGGACAATCTAATAATATTAAAAGCCATTTAATTTAAAAACGTAATTTTAAAAATAAATTCTTTGCATACTTACATAATTATGAATTTATGATATGATAAATACTTCTCAAAGAATTATTCTAATACTTGACTTCTAAACTTCAAATCATTTATTTAAATAGTTTAATTTTTATCTAACTTAATATAACAAAGTATGTTTAAACCTCATTATTATTATTATTATTATTATTATTATTATTATTATTATTATTATTATTATTATTATTATTATTATTGTAAATAATTTTATAAAATGTGAAAATTTTTTAGAAAATTTTATAAGTACTATAAAAATTTGTAAGTCAATTTATGTAAATCGATTCAAGATACTTCTTAATTTCATAATATTGATGGCATCTCTTAAGGAAGTTTTATAAAAAAAATTATTGTAATTATTTATTTGTAACAAGTATAACTAAAATTTAAATAACAATTTTTAAATTAAACATTATTATGATGAGTACTATAAAAATTTGTATTGTACTCTTTTACTAACCTATCACATAATAAAAATTTTTAAACTTTATAAAATGCAATTTTTTTCATAGACTCGTATTATCGAACTAATTAAATTCGATTTAGCATTGATTCCATATAGATGATCAGAAAAAATAGAATAATGAAAAAATTGCTGCTAATTCGGGTTCTAGAGAAGAAAATGAGGGTGAATCAGAAAATACAGATACGGCTACTGATATTAATTCTTCTTCTAATGCTCTATTGGAGATATCCTATACCATGAATAATGTCCAACACAATAACAACGTCATATCCAAGCTTAAAAAGGAGAACAAAAAGCCAAACCTGAAATAAGAAAGTCTGTGATACGTTTCAAACGGAGGAGTGGAGGTAATGGTACCGAAGAAATTTCAAAAAAAATTTGTCTCAATGATATTGTCTCTGATGCTATGACGGTGGAGGGTGCCAGCCTTCAAGTGGCACCCAAAGAAATATGAAACTACTCTCGTGGAATTGTCGGGGTTTGGGGAGACCCCTGACAATCCACAATCTTAAAGGGATTTGCAAATCCTACTCCCCCGAGGTTGGTTTTATCTGTGAAACAAAAAATCAATCTCGACAAGTTGAAGAAAAATTAAGATCTTGTGGTTTCAAGGAATGGTTTATTGTGGATCCGGATGGATTATCAGGGGTTTGGCAATGGCATGGAGGGATAGTTGCACTGTTCAGATTTTGCAGCATGGTAGATTCTTCATTGCGGCATCAGTTCTGACAGCTAGATCTAATGATCCCTATGGTGTTCTAGGTGTTTATCTCAGTTCAAATGATCAACATAGAATGGCTCAGTTTGCTGAATTAACTTCAGTCACGCAACAGTTTAATGGTAAGGTTGTGTTAATGGGTGATTTTAATGCCATTTCTAGTCAATTGGAGAAAGCAGGTGGGAGTGCTAAATCTCCTTCTTCTATCGAAACCTTTAACAGTTTTATTGATGATAATTCTCTGATTGATATTGGTATGGTCGGAAGACCATTCACTTGGTCGAATAGACGGAGGGGTGATGAGTTGATACAGGAAAGACTGGACCGATTCCTGGTAGGAGTTGATTGGCAGCAACTCTATCCCAATGCAACGGTTCTTAGACTGTCAGAATCAGGCTCGGATCACTCCTCTCTTCTCTTAGACTCTAACCCGAGAATTGAGAGATCTAAATGCCGATTCAAATTCCAAGAAAGATGGTGTTCCAATGATGAAATAAGGCAGATTGTTAGAGAGGTTTGGCACGAACAGATTGATGGTTCAGCCATGTATATCCTAGCTCAAAAACTAAAGCGTTGTCGACATAAGATTGTCAGATGGCAGCAAGAATACAGATCTAATTCAAAGGTGGAGATTGATTTACTACAGTCTGAATTAGAGGAACTTCGTTTAGTAGGAATTCATGGAGGCAACATCATTTCAGAAATAGAGGACAAACTTGAAAAAGCATTGCGAAATGAGGAATCTTATTGGAAAGATAAGTCTAAAGTCAAATGGCTCAAATCTGGCGATCAGAATACAACTTTCTTCCATCAGAAATTTAGAAATCAAACCCGAAGGAATATAATTTGGCAACTAACTGGCAGTGACGGTGAAGTGGCTACTTCAAATGCTGGTATTGCTTCTGTGGCTGAATCTTATTTCAAGGACATCTTTTCCTCCAGTTGTCATGAGAACCATGAACCTCTGTTTACTGATTTTAAACCTAAGGTTACAGCTCACATGAACCGTAGGCTTCAAAGACCAGTGATTATGGAGGAAGTGAAACGTGCGACATTTAGCATTCATCCTCAAAGTGCTCCAGGAGATGATGGTATGACAGCAAAATTTTTTCAAAGCTTCTGGAACATACTTAGTGGTGATGTGTTTCGAGCAATTAAGAGCTTCTTTTCAGGGGGCAGAATTTTGAAGGGTTTTAATCACACTCAGATCTGTCTTATTCCCAAGATTTCTGATGCTAAAGATAGGACTCAGGTAAGACCAATAAGCCTATCTTCAGTCTTTTACAAGATTATCTCCAAAGTATTTGTACATAGACTTTAGGATATAATGAATAGACTAATTAGCCCTACGCAGAGTGCTTTTATTAAAGGCAGATTAATCTCTAATAATATCCTAATTGCTCACGAGTGTATGCATTACTTGAAGAACAAAAAAAGGGGACTTGAAAATGAAATGGCGCTAAAATTAGATATGAGTAAGGCATATGATAGGGTGGAATGGCACTTTCTTTGGTTTATATTGGAGAAGTTTGGTTTTGACTCCCGTTGGATCATGTGGATTCGAGAATTAGTGACAACTGTTTCTTATTCTGTTATTGTGGAAGCACAACCTTATGGTTTCTTCAAACCAAATAGAGGTATTCGACAAGGAGATCCTCTATCTCCCTATCTTTTTCTTTTCTGTGCAGAAGGTCTCTCCTTCTTGCTACACAAGGCAGAACAAAACAGACTAATTCAGGGTCTTCAGATACATAGACGATGTCCCAAGGTCAACCACCTCCTCTTTGCTGATGATTCCATCTTATTCTGTAAGGCTAATCCTGAAGCATGTTCAAATATCCTGCATTTATTGAATTCTTATGAAAGCATCAGTGGCCAGAGGGTAAATCTTAATAAATCTGCTGTATTCTTTAGCCACAACACTCCATCCACTACTCGTACACTACTAGCTAACTCTATGAATATTAATCATATTGGGACTCAGGATAAATACCTTGATTTGCCTTCTACAGTCTCTAAATCAAAAAAGGCTTCTTTTAGTATGATCAAAGAAAAGGTTCGGAAAAGAATCCAAGGGTGGAAGCGCAATCTTCTATCGTCAGGTGGTAGACACGTATTGCTTAAGGCAGTGGGAGAAGCTATTCCTATTTATACATTGTCTTGCTTCAAGTTGCCTGATGGTTTAATCTCAGAAGTTCACTCTCTACTTTCTCAGTTCTGGTGGGGACAAAAAGGTTCTGAAAGGTGGATGGCTTGGATTAGCTGGGACACTATGACTCGCCCACGAAAAGAAGGAGGCCTTGGATTTAAAGATCTCAGAATCCAAAATCTGGCACTTTTAGGCAAACAGTTTTGGCGACTTGTAACACAGCCTACTTCCTTATTATCCAAAATCCTAAGAGGTAAATACTTTAGCAATGGTAATGCTATAACGGCAGAAATTGGAGTCTTACCTTCTTGGGGATGGAGGAGTATACTGGAAGGCCGAAAGATTGTTGAAAAAGGTCTTAATTGGGCTGTGGGTACTGGAGAGAATATCCGAACCTTTGAGGATCCTTGGTTGCCTCCTCCGTATCCTTTAATGATTTCTGACATGCCAAATAGACAAGCTATTGCTGAGTTGGTTCCAAGAGTTAAAGATCTAATTACTGAAGATAGGAATTGGAATCAGAATCTTATTCAAGAATTATTTCCCCAAGACGTTGCAAACAGGATTTTGTCAGTTAAAATTCAGCAGAGTAGGGACAAATTGCAATGGGATTTGAACAAATCCAAACAATATGACACAGCTTCAGGTTACAGAATTGGCTATTTATTTTACCATCCGCCTCTGGAGCTTTGCCCTAATTATATGCAACAGAAAAAGCCGTGGATTGATCTATGGAAGTTGAACTTGCCTCACAAAATTAAGCTATTTATCTGGAAAGTTCTCTATGACCGGATCCCGGTGCTTGCTCAGATTCATCACCGCATCCCATCTATATCACCAATATGCCCCTGCTGTCATGAAGCCACCGAAACAGTCACTCATTGTTTGATCGATTGCTCTAGAATTAAAGATGTATGGTCTCAGAGTTATCTTCGTGACTGTCTTCCCCCTCAGAGTCCTAACGACTTTTGGACATGGTGGATTGCATCAACAGAGATGCTTAACCTGTTGAAGAATGATGACCGTAATCCTCAATTGCTTGCCATCATTTGCTGGAACTGCTGGAAAGCTCGCAACCAGTTGATTTTTGAAGGTTCTACTTCAATGCCGTTTGCCATTCTAGCAAGCTCTGTCAAGTTGCTCCGTGAAATCCAAAGAACTCCCAGTTTAGGTCGTCATCTCCATGAGGCAAGCTCTTAGTTGCATTCAATTTGATTTATCATTCTTTCTTCTTTAAGATTTTTTTCGTTTTTCGACCTTGCACCGTTGGATGAATACATTCAGTGTAGTGTTTTTGGGAAATCCCCACCTTTCATTATGCTGTCCTGCTTTTGGACATCTTTGTATTTTATTTTTCAATAATTAATGAAATATAACCTACTATCTTTGGAAAAAAAAATATAGATATAATTGTTGGTATATCAAAGTAATTGTATGTGTGCAATTCGAATAAACCTATTTCGAATTACTATGAGTGTTAAAATGGTGGGCTAGTTCGAATCAATATAATTCGAATTACTCTTTGAATCCACTCATGCATAATTCGAATTGAATTCATTTGAATTACTTTAAAAGGGACTAATTTAAATTTAAATGATTCAAATTACTTACTTTAGCTAATTCAAACTAATCCGTTCGAATTACATTAAAATATACTATTAAGTAATTCATGTTATATTTTTTATTTTGGTAGAATCACGGCATTTCCTCTTTCATTTGGTTTAATAAAGCATTTTGTTCAAAAAATAATTGCATGAGAGTTTAATTGAATTGAATTGAATGATGGGTCCTACACAAACACTCACTGACTCACAGTCACGTAAGGGTTCTCACTTTCTTTGTTCTCTTGTGTTGTGCTGAGCTCTCTCTCTTCTTCTTCTTAATTCATAGGTCTCTTCAAAGGCTTTTGTTTGGTGCCTAACTTTTGTCTAAATTACTTTTTATAATAATTTTAAAATATTTAAGGGTTTTTAACTTTTTAAAATTAATTATTTTACCTATTTTAGTAGTTAGACAATACTTTTTAGGCACAATAGTAAACACCCTCTTCAAATAACTTGCTAAAATTCTCTCACTGGAACAATCAAGTAAACCTGTTTCTCTTTAAGTTTTTTGGAGTGGTATTCCAATTGCGTTATGCTTTATGATTGCAAGCTTGTTTTTTTTCTTTTAATTGTTTACATATTGGATTGTGTTGTAGTTCTGTTTACATTTTGAGTCTTACATTAGGCAAAGTTGTGCTCTGATCAAGGTTAACCTGGAGGTTGAGGTACGATACCCAAAAGTCAGTGAAGGATCCAATTGAAGCTATCCAATTGATTCTTTCTGAATATTTGGATTTCTGATGGGTTAGTTACATTATAAACCAGCTTTTAACAAATGATAAACATTGAACTATCAACATCTGATACAGGTACAGTAATCTGCCACTGATGGTAGTTTTGTCGAACTAACCCAATATTTAATATCTATTGAATTATTGTACATCTTTTGTAATTATAATTGTCAGTACTTAAATCTTTCACAGTAAAAAAAAAAACGATAATTTACTACTTTCAAATCTTAAAAGATTGTCCTTTTGTAGCTTTGATAAAATTCCTATAAGATTATTAGTTATACATTTTAAACCATTACAAACGAGCTTTTAACTAATGAAAACATTGAACTCCGGAAATCTGAAACAGGTGCACCAATCGTCAACTGATGCAGCATCATCTCTGCTGGTGAGAGCTCTAAATGAAGGGAGAGATGTGATCATGGATGGAACCTTATCATGGGAGCCTTTTGTGGAGGAGACTATCTCCATGGCAAGAAATGTTCACAAATGCAGGTACCGAATGGAAGTGGGCTATAAAGTAGCTGAAGACGGAATTATTACCGAAAACTACTGGGAGCAAATGAATGATGCAGAAGAACAATCAGAAGAGAACGATAATGGAGAACCCCGTGATCAAAAGCCTTACAGAATAGAGTTAGTTGGTGTAGTTTGTGATGGCTATCTTGCTATTGTTCGAGGCATTAGGTAGGTATATATATATTTTCTTGTGTGAGTGAAGAATTCTGTTAAATTATTACTATTTTCGAGTTTGTATCATAATTTAACATTTCTTACCGGAATTTTGACGGGAGAGCTATTATGAATGGGAGAGAAGTGAGGGTGAATTCACAGTTGAAATCTCACAAAAGGTTTGCTAATGCATTCCAAGATACTGCAAACTTGTTGATAATGCTAGGCTCTATTGCACAAATGCTGTTGATGGTTCACCAAAGGAATTAAAATCATATGAACAATATTCTACTCAACCTTGTCATGAAAAAATATTGACATTACACTATGATACATTAAGATGATAAAATGGTAACTATGTTCTCTTGTCATACAACACAGCTCATAGGGTGGAAGGATGATGATCATAACCTGTTAGTAGATCCTGAAGATATCAAATGCTTGGAGATGATAGGAGGTTTGAATGTGGAAGCTGATTCCATCTATGAACTTTACAAGGAACCAAGCCTTACAATGGAACCTGGTTCTGTTTCGAAGGAAATTATTCTATCATCTTCCAGGACAAGTCATCATAAACTGTTAAGGGAAACAATTCTGAAAATAGGAAAATCCAACAAGAAGCAGTAACCAACTAACGGGATTGGATCCTCTCAATTTTTTGTTTGCACTTGAGGGAGTAAAATGTGATCTCTCATTATACATTTTATAAGTGGGAGACCAAGAGAAAACATGAAAGAAAAAGCATTTAAAAGTTAGAGATAACACTTTACTCCCTCAATTTAAAAAAAAAATTTGAGAAGATCTATTTCCACCAATAACCATTATTTGTAACATTAACCATTGCAGCCAACCAATCGATCAAGATGCATTTTTTTTCTGCATTTATAATGCAATATGGAGTCCACAATGTGGACTTTTCTTGCTTATAACTGGGGATTGTAAATTAACGAGAATTAAATTGATTTTAAGGTAAGATTTTACATTTTTATCATTTATTCTTCAATTATATTACACAATCCTATACCATTATCGAAGTGTCATCTCCCTCTCAAATCCCTTTTCTTTACACTTCTAAAATAACAAATCATTTTAATTCTAGTGAAATCTTTGAGATGATTCAAAATTAGTTAAAAAGTATATCAATAGATTTACAAATCAAATCAATTCATACTTTTTATCAATTCCAAATAATGAATTGATTTACAAATCAAATTAATTCCAATTCCAAAGAATTCCAAACACTACCTCTAAGAACATACTTATTATCTTTAATGTTGGGGGGTAAACAGTAAACACCAACAATATCATCAAATCCTTAAGCCTCAAAATCAGCAGTTATTTCCTTCATTTATATAAAGCTCATAATACTGAACCTGAATTTTTAAAACATAAACAAAAAAGATCTATTAACTAATTCAACTCAGAGAGCTCCATTATGAACAAAAAGTACGTACATACAATTTTTCAATAATTCTTTGTCTAATTCGATTCTTATCATGACTGCATAACATGTCCTTTGACACACATGGCACCAAGTCTTTTCTTTAGTGGCTTGATCAGAAAGAGTTATTATGTTTATCCACATTCAGCATGTGTTCAATGTATACTGTTCCATAAATGGTAGAAATAGTCTTAAGAGTTCAGACATGTCTTTTTACCTTTCAACTTTGTGATGCAAATTGCTCAGTTGAAGTATACAAATTATTATCACTTTCATTGTCTTCACTGTCGCTTTCACTATTATAGGTCTCAAGATATGCCTCATCTCCTTCCTCGCCATCTTCCACCTATATATAAATAACATATTAACCAAAAATAAAAATTAAAAATAAAACAAGAGAGAGAGAGAGAGAGAGAGAGAGAGAGCAACCTCAGAGTCATCATCATTGCTAGCATAAGCAGATTCTAATTTGTCATAGAATTCTTCATCTCCATGGTCCTTTACAGTCTCCACTTGTTTCTATCAATAGTGAAATAAGCAAAATATGAGTACAGTCTGCTTCCCATAATACAATTTTGCTTGCGATATAGTAAAGATACAAGATCAGTAGGTAGGTACATACTATTTCAGATCTTATCTTCTCCACTTTCTTTTGCAAATTTGAAATATGCTTCAAGAGAGCCTGTTATCAGTGGAAAAGGGAAATTAAAAAAGAGCATGCATTGTACTAAGTACAATACTAGAAGAAAATTAGGATAAATTATCAATTAATTAGAGAGACCTACAAGTGTTTTTGGATTTTGCATGAAGATTGATATTAGATATCACGAAACAAAAGTTTGTATCAATACCTCACGTCGTTGGAGCTCAATTGACCGTGCTAGAGCCTTTCTCTTTGTCAAAAGATTCTTCGGTCTTAGAGTTAAAGGTCGCTGGTAGTCCTTTCCCCGGTAAACAACTATAGCATATCCTTTTGAAACTTTGTCAACCGAAACTAAAATGCCTCCACTCTCGGCTTCGAGTGCCAATGCAACCTTTTTCACTTGATCAAAGGTTTTAGCCTTCACAATTATCTTAACCAGTTCCCTATATTTCCAGTGCAGGTGCATGTTCTCAATTGTACCATCAAAAACTCCACGTCTACCTGACACCAAAAGTCAGGTTCATATAAAACAAATTTGAATCAAATTTGTTTTATGGATAAGCATCATGTGTAGTTTTAATCAAATTTACTATCCCACCCTTACTCTCTAACCAAGGACACCCTGATTTCTTCCCTTCCGCCCTTTGCTAAAGGTGAAATGAACCAAAGTGGTCCTGAAATAAATTGAGACAATTTTATATGCTCTTACCAAGAAGTAAGAAGGCTTTCATCCGCAATCCTAATTTGCGAAACATAAACCTCTCTTCGTCAGTTATGCTTTCAGGGTCTGATTTGGGTTCTGATGGCATCAAAGATGACTCCACTTTCATCAAGGCTCGTTCAGCTCTCATTACCTTTCTTTCAGCCTGGTATAAGTGAAAATCCGAGGATCAATCACAATCATATATGCCAAGTTGGAAATAATCCTAGAGTGGAGTTAGGTCATCGAAGAAGACAAGAAGAATGTAAAAAACTCCAAGGCACTTACACATCAAACATAATATCTATAAGCATTGGTGATAAGGCCTTATTTAGAGTCATAATAAGCACGTTGGAAATTAAACAAGCTTAGCAGTTATAAAAAGTGTTTAAACTTGTTGATAATGTACGGATGAGTGTCAGGTACAAAATAAGTAATAAATATTTTTTTCTCCGGTAAACTTGGTCTATTGCCTTCATTATTCATTGCTTTACTGCCTGTAAGAAAACCCTTAGGGAACTATCATTTTTCTCAATCATGGAAGTGACTTAACATGAAATCCATTAGCAAGTTGATAAGAGATTTCTATTCACTTACCAGAAACAGATTTCGTTCTAACTTGTTAACAACTGTGGTATGTCGCTGTAGTTCTACTTCTCTCATTATTTTTTGTTTGTGATGTTCGTCCAAGGTCTTTCCCCATTTTGCATCTGCATCCAAAGTTTCACCAAGGGTCCCAGCCTCTGCAGATATCTCTGAATTATTCATAGTTGGTAAGACCAAAGATGACGCTCTCAATCTTGCTTGTTCTTCCTCATCTTGCATTGCTTTTGCCATTCTTTCCCTCTCCTTCAGGGCTTGTGTGACTGTTGCTGACAAAAAATTCTTTCCCCGATAAAAGACCAAGAAGTATTTATTCCTCGAGAGTAGTACACCACCTGTCAATTTCTGGGGGGGGGGGGGGGGGGAAGTAATAATTTATCAACAGCATATAACAAGCAATCATTTATTATTATTTCAGTAATTGTCTATAACTAGATTTGTTGATGCATGTAAAGTCCATCCAACACTAATCTAAATGCAACTTGCAAGGCCATCTGACTGACTTCTATACATTAATATACATTTAGTTCATAATTTTATATTTAACTTATTAACTATCTATATTTTTCCAAAATCCCTTTTATAATATGATAGCTTCAAAATAACTTGATATCACTAAAACTTGTTAGAGATACAAATCCATCGCCTGCCTTCCACCTATAAGAGTTGAATCCCTCAAGTCTTACAAACATAAGTTGTGGAGCAGTCTCGACCCCTTAAAGACATTTCATGTCTCCTAAAGGAAGCTGCCATTAGCAAATTATGGGGACAAAACAGTACAAATTTTTAACATGGGAGAAGTTTTTTTGTTATGAAAGGCATACGTAATAAAAATAACGTTGAAGAAAAAACTGCGGAAAAGTCAACATTTTTACAAGTGGAACTGGAAAAGACATGATTTATCCTTTATCACCTTGATCTCTTCTGCCATTCTCTCGCTTGTAGTTAGCGGCACACCGCGTTTGAGTGCAACCTTTGCAATAGAAATTTTTTCCCATAATTTAATCATGGCTGTAGCTAATCCTTGAAGTTGTCTGTTTCTACCTATACACAATGATTAATTTATAATCAGCACAAAACTATATACTTCACATGAACAAGAGAATTGATTGCTAACCTAAAGCAAAATGTGGAGGAAGGGTCCTTGCGATCCTTCGTAGAGAAGTTGCCTCTGTTTGACCAAGCGAGGGTCTCACTCCAAAGGGAAGAACTCTGAATGGAGGCTCATAACCAGGAATAGTTGCCGGAAGCATATCTGCATCAACTGGCAACGGCTCACTCCCAGGCCAATCTGTGTATCTAGGGCCTAGAGTATCCAAAAATTTGTCTACTTCATCTTCGTAACTAACTTCTGGAAGCAAATTTTTTTCCTTTTGGTCATCAGTAGCTTCCATTTTTTCCAAATGTGGACTTGTCCCAAAATTAGAAGCAATGTCAGAATGCTTTTCCAATGAATGATGAGAAGGTGCTGGTAAAGACTTAAAAGAATTCTCGCTTTTTCCATATATCTGTTTGTTCTGTTGCACTGAAGAACTCCCTCTTTTCCTATATATCCACTTGTTCTGTTGTATTGAAGGAACTTCATAGCTCACACCCCTGTACAAGGAAACAGAGTTGCCAGACCTCCAAACCACGAGACCACCAGTTTTCCTCTGAATGTGATTTTAAAATAATCAAGAATAAGAATAAGGCTAAGGTTATTGATGACCAATGAAGAATATATCCACACCCCAAAAATATAAAAGAGAAGAAAATACATAAACAAAACAACAGCAGTCAGAAGAAGCAAGTTGAACATGTAATCGTAGAGCATTCAACATTCAGACAAATCCCTAAGGATAATCGGAATTATTCTAACAAGAAATGTGGTTGATCAAGAAATGTATCCAAATCCAAAAGAGAGGAAGTGTTCTCTCGAATTCTAGAAAATGTCACAAGAATTCATCACTATATGAAAACGATTTGTGAAAAAGAAATATCATGTTTCACATCAAAACCTTTTAAGAATATCAGAACATGTCATAGGGACAGATTTGACCTTGGATGTCCAACTATAGCACCAAGAAACGGAAGGTGTCTATAGAATGCTATTCAATTCATCTACGACAAGTTTACCTATGCTTCACAAAAGACACTGTTACCTTCAATACACTATTGCATTTGAATCTAATTATCATTATAAATTATAAATGAAGCTAAACTAAACATAGCAGACTTATATACATGAAACTAAGCCAAAGGTAGAAGGCAAACCTCCAGTAGCTCGTGCATCCTCTTCATGTTAAGTGCAGCTTCCCCTTCGAATTTCAGCCTAACAATCTCTGACTCCTTCCACCTCTCATGAATCTTGTCCACAAGACCTTGAGTAACCCCACCACCCCCAACTCTGGTCTTATGCTTCTTCTCGAAAGTCAAGCGCCTCAGCCTCCTCAATTCCGACTCTGGAAGAGTCAGTTCTGCAAGAGAAGTCTTACTTTCCCTCCTTCTTCGATTATACCTCTCTTCCTCTTCTTTCTCTTTATCTATTGGCTTCTCCCATGGAAACCTCACCTCCCTATCACTCACAATGTTTCCAATTCCAAATGGAGACTCCGGTGAAAACCCGCCTCGTGTATTGGGCAATATCCCTTCCTCCACGTAAAATATATCCTCCACAGATCCTTTTTCTATTACCCTCTCTTCCCTTCTATCTTGCTTCTCAATCTTATCATCATCAACATACCCAAATTTCTTCAATTTCTCCACAATCCTATCCATAGTACTGCCACCACTGCTTCCATCACCACCTCTATCATCATAATCATAATCATAATCATCATCAGAACTCACAAAACTAGATTTTGATGAATGCCCATTTCCAGAACCTTGATAATCCAAAAGAGCACATGGCTGTTTTGGACGAGTGTTTTTGTTAGGCTCGTTCCAACGTTTCAACCAACTATCACTACACAAACCCTTACATTGAAATATTATATTTTTCACACCAAAAACACTAGAATTCTTAGAGGGTATTGTTCCATTAATTGAATGGCACAAGACCCAGTTCCGTGTTGCGCAGAAAGTGAGCTTATCAGAGCAGTGAATTGAAGAAAAAGAATAAGAAGAGTACCTCAAGAAGCAAAGAGTGTGAAGCTTGGGGATAGTGTTGAAGGAATCAAAGAAAGGGTGAAGATTGCAAGTGGGAACAAGAGCCATCACATAAAAATGGTGGGAAAATAAAACGAAAGTGAATGTTAATGTGATGGCGGTGGTGGTGGTGGTGGGAGAAGAGGATAGAGTGGCAGTGGAAATAGGTAGAATAATTTTATACTTCTACTAAAAATGATTTAATTAAGGTGCGGTTAGTTACCGACTTAAATAAATTTGATGACTGCACAAATCGAAATGAAAATAACCTGGATTGATAAGCGCGCATGCGCAATCCAAATGGCTCCGTTTCCTGCACGAAAATAAAACAGTACAATTTATATATTTAAAAACGATTATCTAGTAGTTTATTTTTAATTTATTTATTAGATATATTTACTGATAATTATCTCAAAAATAAAATTATAATATATATTGAAATGGAATATTTTTAATTGTTATATGATTTTATTTTTTAAAAAGTATTATTTGTATATATTTTTTATGGTTATATGAAATTAATTATTTTAATATCTTTATTAAATATATTTTAATAAAAATTAAAAATAATGACCATAAATACAATCAATGACTTTAAATGTATTTGACATCAGATTTGTATTTTTAAAATAATAAAAAATTAAACACAAATTTAACCCTCAAATTTTTTGTATATCCATAAATCTGACCCTCAAATTTCTTCTATCTATCCTCTACAATTTCGTGATACACCTTGAAAGGACATTTAGTTATTTGGTACGGGACTACGGGGGTACATTCTCTTGCGGCTATGGTTGAAATTGCTTACAACTACCTAAATTTCTCAAAGAAAATTGACTTAATACTCAATCAATTGCAATGGAGGCAATTTCAAAACTTGCACTTAGTGTCGAGAGCCTTTTATCCCAAAAGCAGAATTTATTAGACAACGGCGTGTGTATGAATGTATATATTTTTCAATCTCTAAAATATGCCTCCCAAGCTTGAAACTATTAATTTGCTTTGTTCCCGAAGAATATCTAATATCACATTCATGCTTTTCTCTCATTATGAAGTAAATACTTGATTAGATTGTAAAATTGTTCTTTGAAATACCTCCAAAAGATAGGGTTATCTTATATAACTATTATAATCTGCACCTACTTCAACTTCAACTATTTGTCATATATTCTTAATATAAAGCCTTTGTATACAAGAGAAGTTAAAGTAGGTACATATCATATAAGACAATCCTGTTTTGAAGGTATTTCAAGGAACAATCCTACCATCCAATCGAATCTATATTATAGAATGAAAGAAAAACATGAATATGTGAAAGAAAAACCAGAAGGATATACACGTTATGTTTATTAACTTTTAGAAAATTTGTATGATAAGGTGTCAAGATAAGTTCTTTAAAGGGTTTTAGAGAAGAGGGAAGCAAATATTTCATAGAAGACTAGCAAAATTTATTTTTAATCAACAGTTAACCATCAATATTTAAAAGTATAAAATAAAAATATGTTGTTAGATTACTAGACTAAAAGAATTAGGTTGATGGCTAAAAGTGATAGCCAAAAAAATAAATTCTAATGGTCCTCGAATATTTCTCTTCTATATATTTGTACAAGTGCGTACATATGATTGAGTTATAACTAGGTTGGAATCCCATGGTGGTATTTTCTTCTGTGTCTAAGAAAATCTAAACAAGCAACAAAGCAAGAACAAAACAGAAACCTAAACAGCAAATTCCTTTATCAAAATCTGCAAGAGATCCTCACTCGGCCGAATCCACATCAAATAGGAATAAACTTATAAACACTCTTAGCTCCTGTCTTGGCCAGCCAGTCAGTAACAACATTAGCATCTCTTCAAACCCAATTGAAAGGCACTTTCCAATTCTTGTTTAACATCTCCTCATATTATCACCTGCAACATAATTTATAATATTTTCTACTTTCCAGCAAGAGATACACCTTAAAAAAACGTATCACAGCTAACTTTCCACACAAGCATAAAGACCATTCCAGATTGCCAAAGGCTCATTTTTAAAGACTGAATCATATGGCAGATGTCCTGAACTATCCCGCACCCAAGTGTCATAATGATTTCGTTTATTGCAACCAAACCCCGCTACATGAGAGTCCGAAAAAACACTCGCATCACAATTAACTTTAAAGAAATTTTTGCATAATATTTAAGTCCATAATTTTCCACACTAATTTTGGTTGTACTTACTGAACATATCTAAAAACCCATACTATGGTACATATTTTTGGCTGATAGCATCGTCTTCATAAGAGAATCACAAAAAGATTTATAAGGAGTTGGATTTGTTGAGACAAGCATTGAAAGTGCATGTACTACTAGAAACACTTTCATTGTTGTCCAAATTTCTCTGCCAGCATTGTCATGGAATTTACCATAAGAGAATCCAATAGTAATAGTAAGTTAGAAAATATCTCGGTTTTTACCGTCGTATTATAGGATTCGTGGCTTACATCTCGGATATATCTTATATGTATTTCTAATTTTAGTTTCTATCCTAAACGAGTTTCGATTATTTTAATCTCTGAGCATGAATAACATTAATGATAGCAATTTCAATTATTTAAGGAATTTAAGTTTACCATAATACATATTGAACTTAATTATATAAAACACACTTATAATTAAACATTTATTTAACAACTGATGCACAAATTAAAAGCTAGTTTATAATCAAAACCGAAATAAAAGTATAAAATTTATAATGGTATGTTCTCATGAAAAATATAATGTTCTACTGCAAAAAAAAAAAAAATGATTACTTTTATACTCGACCACTTTGTTAAAGAGAATGAGTAAAACAACACCTATAAATAGTTAAATACACACGAATACATAATACCTAATCTGATGACCAATGTTTAGTATTAAGCATTTTTTTTTTCTTCAAACCAAGTTTAGACTTTATTAGCAGATGTCATCATGTAACATATTACATTAACTCCCAAGTGATCTTCAAATACCAATTTGAAAGAAAAAAAGTTCATTAAGATTAAAGATCAGCAAGCATGCCACTAGCTAAACCCGGACACTAGCGACCAAAAGGTTAGCTCAATGTTTTTCTTTAAACCAAATTTGGTAACCTATATTTTACAAGGTCACTATTCCACTAGTTCGCACAAAAATGTTACTATTCCAAGTAATTATTGACACATACATCTAAAATGAAACCACCTAAAATCAATTCAAACAAAAAAACTAAGCAAACATTTTGTTACCAAAACTTACAAGTCACGTTGAGAGACCATAATAACTGCGCCTCATCCACTGACTCATACCACGTGCACTTTCCTGTAATTATCGGCTGCTTTGGATAGCGATTGTATTGAAACAGGTACTCCTGGCCCCATCTGCAACAACAACATTGCACTGACTTAGCAACTTGAAAGAAAGAAAGCAGATATACAAGAATGAGAAAATGTGCATTATCAGTTTTTCTGAATTGATGATCCTCAGCACAAATATTCCAAGTTAATAAAAAATTCTGAACTGTATAGTCCATCTAACCTAGGACTAATAGTAGGAATCAGGCTACAAGGCACTGTAGCACCAGGAGATGATTCATTTCTATAATATTCTGGTGGTTAAGCAAAGACCAAGATAGCGGTGAAGTAAAAGAGAACAGATAGGAGAATAAATTCAAGCTTACCGTGCTGCTTAGATGGACAGAAAGCACATATCCAGCATATTTGGAAGCTGATCAGCAAAAAAGAAAAAGTGTCGGATAATAGAAATAAATGTAACACTAACACATGAACTTGGTGATCATGTTAAACAAAATAAAACCAGGATCAAGCATTCGAAGTTTAATCCTCCATGCAAAACAGAATCATCATTCCAAATATGTGAATATCTGTGTGAATCTGCATTACCATCACATGCACCTAATGAACTATCAATGTCTCATTCTCTACAGTAAGCTTGCCCTAAAATAAACCTAATTTTGATATATAATATCCTTAACCTTTCTCGGTCATACTTATGGTTGTCTTAAAATGATACCATATTGTTTATTTAAAATCTAGAACCTAGTTTATATTAACACCTCCTACAGAATTTCTTGCAACGCACGGCAAGGGTAATAACCTGAATTTTCAGTTAGCAATTTATTCCAATGACTTTTCCAGTTGTAAGAAAAATAAACACTAGTACCCAACCAATCATGGAAGGTGACAACAGGATTCCAGGGAAACCACAGGCTTAAGCTATACAAGTCAAAAAGAAATATCAGCATTAGTGCAAAGGATAAATCTGACTTAAGAACATGTCAAAATACTGTGATTTATGTTAGGGAATCCAGCTTAAATGCTATCAATTATATAGATAAGATCAACATTTCAATGAAAAACCAAGTGAAATCTTCCATTGTAACAGTAAAACTACAATACCAGAATACGTTATTTATGTGCTACCATTCAATATTAACAGTCTTATATATATACATTGTAGTCTTCATAAAGGTCAAATTCTTGTGTTCGCTGCCAAGGTTGAGACATGGGAGTGTTTAAAAAAATTTTAGACTTAACTTTTTAGTGTGCTTGGTCATTTTTTGTGACCAACTATTAACATGCAACTCCACTATTTCAGGAGCTAAAACATGAAAATTTCCTTTCCCAGTAGGTAGTGGTAAATCATATTTTCCCAGATAAAAAAAAAAAAAAAAAAAAAAGCACAAGGATATGCGCTACTTACTCTTCTTTAATCCAGCAGGCTTGGCAAGCAAAACAGCATTCATAAATGCGCCAATATTCTCTCGTAAAGCCTCTTCTTTGTAGCTTACCTGCAAATAGTACTTTTAAGTATAAGATTACATCTCGTGCAGCATAGCAATTCCCATATGGAGTTCAAGGAGAACATGATTTCACCTTTCCCAATCCAATATGCAAAATTGATTTACTTTCCATCTTAAACTCAACGCGGCCTTGCCTTAGTTCTTTCAGTTGACCAGCAATATCACTAGTCAGAGTACCTAGCTGTAAAACATATTTGCAATCACGAGTCAATACGATCTACTCATGCCATGCCGTTCAAAAAGAAAATTAGAAAGTCAATAAGCATTGGAAAAGCTTACTTTCTTGTCTGGCATCAGCCTTCGCTTTCTAAGATATTGTGCTATCTGCATAATAGTTTGCATAAGCTTCATATTTCAGAAAAACCAACCAATCATTCAGATGACAGATTCAAAATACCTTTCCAAGATGAGGTGCCATTCCAGGAGTTGAGAAGCACTTGTCAACTTTAAGTTTATTATTACCACCTGTAGTAATTAATACAAATACAAATTCTATTAGATACGAATAACATAAGCACAAAAAACAAAAAAGCCTAACACATAGCTTAGGGTTTTATATTATTGGCATCAAAACTAAAAAGTTATCATTGCTAAAACATAGAAGATAAGCTTAATATCTCCTCTGCATAACTAATGGCACACAAATGTCTCATAATTAACATAAGCATGTGATGAATAAAACACATTTACCTAGATCAGCACGCCCGAGTTTGACATGTCAAAAACTATGAAAATCTGAATCTCAAGGGAAAAAACTATAATGGGAAAAAGCTATCATACCAATTCATATGATGAACAATACACACACAAGAGAGAGAGAGATCAGTTCCTTACTAGCAATCTCCTCAATAAGTTCTTTGCCACCAACTATATCAGCTCCAGCATTTCTAGCGTCTTCTGCATCTGCCTCTTCTGCAAAAACAGCCACACTGACAGCCTGAAAGATATAAATAATTAGACTACAAACCAAGCATTCTATGCAGTAATTAATAATCACAGGTTACCTTTGGAGCACCATGAGGCAGAATCACAGTACCACGAACTGCCTGCCACAGTTGAAACCATTATCTTCAGGAGGAATAAAATTAACAGAACGCCATATAACAAGACGGAAAAAAAATCATCTAGCAATGATATGGATGTAGAAGCAAAAGAATAAAAAATATCATTTTCACTTAGCAGTCCTGAAATTTTTTTTTTTGAAAGAAATGCACTCAACATAATAAATAATTTAAAGCATGCAATGCTTTGAACAGTTAAGCCCCCCCCCCCCCCCCCCCAAAAAAAGTGGGATTGGGCAAATGAGTTTGACTGAAGCAATGTTAGAACAGTTTTGTACCACAAGCATGAAGGATAATAAATTTCTTCACTCTTTCCTGGTCCAACAAAGAACCAAAAAAGCTTTAAAAGGACTATCTCAGTCAAATATAATATTTATATATTCTTTAGGAAAAAAAATTCCCATGCAAAGCTAATGCTATTATCAAAATAAAAACATGCAGATGTTCCATGTCTGGTAAATATAATGTAAATTGGACCTCAAAATTTAACTATTAATGAAGCACATACAAGCATATATGATAGGTGATTCGAAGTGGATAATTTGAAGTCCTACAGGCAGTCTTCTTATCACATGGCAGTTATACGTATAAAGAAGGAATTTGCTTAATCAGTGGGATAATAATCATATTCTCTCTCTGATGTATTGAGACTACCACTCATACGATATATGTAATACATGGACAACAAGTCATACTTTCAAAGCTCATGCCGTTATGTCAACTTAAAAAAGTTAGCCACGCAAACAAGACGTGGGACAGTTAAAAGAAACGGAATTGATATATACTGACTCATACCAATAATTCTGTTCGCTTTGAATCAATACCCAATCTTACATGTGCTTCAACAGTTTCATCAAACTTTGCCTTGGCACTGACCTGAACAATATTTAAAACATAATCAAATAATAGTAAGTCGTGGATCATTTAATATAAGAAGTCAAGAACTCAAGAAGATTCATTCAAAGGATCAGCAGGAGGCCGACGGCCAATAAGTGGAGTCCATACCAAAAAATAGCAACTGGCACCAAGCAAAACTTTAAAATCCAATAATTTACAAATCACACACCCGAAAAAAAAAAAAAGGAAAGAAGGCACAATACTGTTGTTACACATCATGATACTTGAAAAAATTTGAATACATATGGAACCTATGGTGCCTATGCCTACAGCGGCTATGGTGGCTAAACAATTTTTGCAACACCTTTTAGGTGTTGCTAAAATTAGTCACTTTTTAACATGTTTTGCAGGTATCTACACAGTATAGCAGTGTTAAATTTAAATCCCACCAGAATTTTATAGTTGTCCTCTCAGAAAGAAAGTAACATTAGTACACTTCTCCATCCATATATGATATATCTATGACTTATGGCTGTTACTTCTACAACTTCTATTGCTATAATTACTACACTAACTTTTATAGGAAGAGACAGATAAATGCATATTATATACCTACATGCTACCTACTAGCAGCAATAATTTTAAGTCCACTTAAATGTAGAATTTCAGTATAGATTGTTGTCTGAAAAGAAATGACCTACTAGTGTTTACCCTAGTCTCACAAAAGATTTTTATTTTCCCTTTTTTAACTTCTCAAAATGCATAACTTACAAGTTATCTAAGAAAAGTACTATCTTCAATGGTATTTACAAGTTGCTAAAGGCAGCCAAAACTATTCAAATAATTTTTTTTTTCAACCTCTACCTTCTCTATTAGCACCAATCACCTAAAACTAATCTTGGGCCAAGAACAAATCCTACTGAAGCAAAAGCAAGTCGGCAACACCAATAACTAATCCTTTTCCCATAGGGTAGGCTACCTGGATCCCAAGATGAATATTCACTGAAGAAAGAACATAAGAAATCTACACAACCTAACCACCTAATATTTGGGAGTCTAAAGGCAAATGAAAAAGAGAAAATCCGAAACATCGTCATTTTTCTTTCTTCAAATCAAAATCTGTTCCCGAAATAAACTTCCCCATCCACTATCTCATAAAGAAATTACTAAAACGCACCTGGCAGCACACCTGATACAATGTCAATGTCAATCTAAGTGTGTGTATGGATTATTTTTTCTTGAAATTGATTTTGAGATATACATACGAAGCATGCACTAAAACAGTTATCCACACACAGCGAATGGAAATCAAACTCAGAAATGAATTCAAAACTGCAAATTCGATAACAAGAACATATGATCGAACCTTAACTTGGCGAATGGCCTCGTTCAAATCAAGGACAGGGGGAGTCTCATTGCGCTTGGGCATGATCAGCATCGGAAAAGGCACCTTCATCTTCTCCTCCTCCATCTTCTTCCTTATCTCATCCTCAACCTCAAGCATCCTCCTCTCTTTCTCCGCTTCCTCATTCCTCTCTTCCGCGGTCACAACACCCGGATCATCGCCGACCTTATCCTCCGGCTCAATCGAAGGCGCGTCCTTCACGTACCGAATGTCCTCCCTTGTTCATCCCCGCTGCGACTCCTCCTGGCCCTCGGCCGACACCGGGCGGCGAGGAAGAGGCGGGGGCGGGCGTTCGCGGGGGATCTGAGGCTCCGAGGATTCGGTTTGTTGGGGCGCCGGGTCTTTGGGTTTGAGTGGGTAGGAAACGGGATGGATTGAAACGGATTGGAAGGAGGGTCTCCTTTGAGGAGGGTCTTGTTGGTGGGTTCGGTGAGTCTTGTTGATATTGTGGTAGTGGCGAGGAAGAAGAGAGGGGTCTGTGAGAGGTGAGGGAAAATGGGGAGTGGAAGCGCCAAGGGTGTTTGAAGAGGAAATGGTGGCGGCGAGCTTGGGAGAGGAGAAGCTTCAGTGCCGCCATTGTTGTGTGTGTATGAGTATGAGAGACAATGAAGTGAGAAGAGCTTAGACGTAGGCTTATGCTTGCTTGAACTTGGGATATTTGAAAATTTTTTTTTTTGGAAAAGTATAGAAAAGTCCTCGTCATTTTAAGTTTTTAAGTTTTGGATAAATATATTTTTGACAAAATTTAAATATAAAATAGTATTTAAACGGAAGACAATTTTATTTTTTTGTTTATTTATCTTTTATAAATCAAATAGAATTGACTGACGTAATGTAGTTGTAACAATATTCAAGTGTCTGTTATGATGCTATATTAAAAGAATGCTAAAATTTATAAGATAAAAAAATCTCTAATCATAAAAATAACGTCGTTTTACAAATTTTAAATTCTTATTAAAAATTCTTTTAAAAGACATAAATTATTAAATTATCATATATTGTCCTAACTCTTTCACAAAAATTTAAGTTATTTTCCCTCCAAAACGAAACTGAAGCGTCATCTAAAAAGATAGAATAGAAAAAATAAAATTGATTTATTGAAATATTTCAATCATCAAGCAAGATAAACAAATCGCTTATGTAAAGAGAGAGTTTTTGAATGAAAAGAATTGACGAATAAAAAAGAAATTAAAATAAAAGTGGGAGACTTGTAGAAGTATGTGATTATATTAATGGACCCAAAATATATAGAATCTTGCAAAAAAAAAAAAGAGATAGAATCTTCAAAAACAAAAATTTTAAAAAGTATTATGAGAATCCAAGCTTCAAATCATGAAGCAGTGATTTTTCATATTTAAAAAAAAAAGAAGAAAGAGATAAAAAAACAGAAGAACATTAAGGCTCTAAGAACCAATGACTATAGTTCAATTATGTGCTTGTGATGCTTTTATTTAAGGAGAGACTTACAGTAAGTGAATCCGATGGGTGCCTTATCACCCGATAACTTAAGCCAACTGATTCGAGATTATCGATTGAAAATCTATACTAAGAGTTGTCTTGAGATAAAGTATTTAGAGTTCAATTGTTCAAGGGGCTTTGGACACTTATGTCTGCATGAATGAAAAGATTTTCTAGTTATGTACTTATGGTGTTGATTGTGTCGAGGAGAGGCTAGGGTGATTAGATCCAATGGGTACTTTATCACTCGATAACTTGAGCCAACTGATTCGAGATTATCAATTGAAAATCTATATTAGGAGATTTCTTAAGACAAAATACTTAGAGTAAAAAATCTCAAGCATCCACCCCAATTAAAAAAAATTTCAAAACTCTTTGAAAAGTAAAATACTTTCAGGGTCATAAAATTATAAAAGAATTCTCATAATATAATCCTGATTTGAGTTTTTGAATATTCTTAATTTTTAAGTATACAAGATTCGTCAAGATAAGAAAAGTCTACATGTGATCATAAAGATTATTATAAACTTCACTTTCTATTTTAAATATCCAACTTAGACTTGAATTGATGAACTCTTCAATTCTTATCATTAAGATAACTTATGTTTATTCTTCTTTTTGCTTAAGGAGAAGCAAAATTTTAAGTTTGATGTTGTGATGCCTTGACATCTCTAGTGATTTTTTTCATATCTTTTTAAGTAGTTTTCTTATGTTTAATTTGAAGTTTTTACGTTTTTAATGAAGTTTTCGTGGCTAATCATATATTTGGAGTTGTTTTAAAAGTATTGTACATCTAGAATTAGTTTTTAAAGTAATCAGGAGAAGAAAAACAAATAAGAAACACACAATATTAAACTCTCAGAAAAACAAGCACTGGACACCTAAGAATTATCAAAGAGGGCACCCAGCGCCCAAATTCACAAGTCCAATACCCAAGGAAGCAACACCCAGTGCATTTGGTGGAATTTGAAGGCTCAAGCCCAGCGCCAAGAGTCAGCGCCCAACTTCAGAGAATCTTCAACATACTGGCCCCCAACCCCTAAGATCGGCGCCAACTTCAAGTGATTTTGTCTCTCTCAAAGGTCCAAAATGCATCCAAATCTGGCGTCAATGTCCCAAGTCCAGCATTAGGCCCATGATTTTCTTCCAGGAAGTTCTAATTCAACCTAAAGATTCAAGATATGAATAATTAGTTATTAATAACTTCTTCTAGAAGATAAGATTTGGTTTTAGTTTAGATTTGAATTGTTGTTTTAACTATCTTATCCTTCAAAAAATAAGATTAGATTTAGTTTGAATTTGAATTCTAGGATAGGACTTAGGATATAAATAAGGAAGAGATGATTCACGAGAGGGATCATCTAACATCCAGCATCTTATTCATTAGTTTTTGTTTTACTATTCATCATGAGTAATTAACTCTTTTTTGTTAAGGTTTAGGAGCTCTATTTGATTTTCATGGATTGGTAATGTGATTGTTTCTTTTATTTTGATTAATGCATCGATACTTTTTCATGAATTGAGTTTCATTCTCATCTTAATGGTTAGAAATATTGGAAAATATTCTAATTCTATTTTAGATTTTGTTATTACTTTGGAAAATTTAATATTGGAATTTGCTTGAAACTCTTTCTCATAATTTTTCAATTTGACTAAGAATAAAATTTTAAAAGTTGTGCGATGTTAGATCGGGATTGTGCTTAACCTCTTTTTCTTAATTAATTGACCAAGGAATTAATGATTAGAAAAGTTAAAGAGAAATCGAATTGCTAAGAAATTGGAATTTGCTTATATATGATCCATCATTAAAGTATCTTGCATGAATCAAAGTAAATAAATATCAGGATCTCCTTTTTTAAAAGTTAAGTATCTCCGAAGCCTTTAGCATCTTTATTCATTGTTTGTTTCTCTATCTTCATAAGCATTCATTCACACCAAATACTCAATTTTATTGTTCTTTATTATTTCAAGATTTACATCCTTCCTCTTTCAAAAGTTTGGCCGGTCTAATTAAAAGATTCAATTAGAAGTTACTTGTTCAATCCTTTAATAACCCCTTACATGTTTAAAACTTTGAAACATTTTCCCATTCTATAGAATGGACAAGGAAGAAGAACACGCATAACGCATAATAAGTCTGACAATTGTAGCTGGGAATCCAAAACTCTTCAGTTCGCTCCAAAAAACGCCAATAAACTCTATTGTAAGACTTCTCAAGATCAATTTTGAAAGCAATTGTTCCTTTCTTAGACTTTGTCTTCTGCATAAAATAAAGAATTTCTTGAGCAATAATAATGTTCTCACTAGTTTTTCTTCCAGGATAACTTCGCCTTGCAACGGGACAATCACCTCAGAAAGGAACAAGTGTAACCAATTCACCAAAACCTTAGTGACAATTTTGTAGATAATATTGCATAAGCTAATCCGCTTAAATTCCTTCATATTTATTGGATTATCCACTTTTGGAATAAGAACAATCAAAGCCTCAAAAAAATGATTATCAATACAACCCCCTATGAAAACTTGCCTCACAATCTTCCACACATCTATCCCCACTACATCTCAATATTCTTTAAAAAATATCACTTGGAAACCATCCGTGCCAGCCAACGAACTCATCTTCATGAACGCTTTTCTAACTTCTTCAAACGTGACATCTTCTTGTAATCTAAAGCATGCATCTTGACTAAGCTGCGGAAGAGGGATATCCTTCAAACCATCAATTATTACATCCTCTCTAGAACAGAACAACCGCTAGAAATACGTGTTAACTTCTACTTTAAAGATATTCTCATCCGCTGAGGCTCTGACCAAGTGTCATCTTTAAGCATTAAACTATAAATCTTATTCCTTTTCTTTCTCACAATTGTTTAAAAGTATAAGATAAAATATATTGTTAAATTATTTGATTAAAAAAACTAAACTAAAATAATTAAGTTAATAGTTAAGTAATTATTAAAAATAATAAATTCTGATAATTTTTTAATATTTTCCACAAATTTAATTAGTTTAGAGTAAACATGCATATATAATATTAAATTAAATTTAAAACATTAATATCACTTCAATAGTCTCTCTGTAATCACATCTTTGCAGCTCCATATGCTTCTATGCAAACATATGACTTTAATAAATAAAAGCATATATGCATGGTTTATATAAATTATATTGGTTAATTAATTAATTATGCAATTGAGTCCTTTGTTATTATTGTGATTAAACTCACGTACATATTATTTAATATAGTATATTAGTATTTGTTTAATAATGTATGACATTCATATTCGTCATATTATGTGAAGTGATTCCAGACAACCTCCTATTAAACTTAGATATATGTTTAGGAACTTTGATGAATAATTGGCAATGTTGACTTTTAATTCGTGTTTATTCTGCTATGTTGAAAAGAAATATGTACCCATATATATGAAACCCAGAACCTGATAAAATTTCTTTGCGAACTATATAATCCACATGAACAGTAACAGATAATATTTTGGTTATATGCGTTGTATATTCTTTAATATTTTAGTTAATATTTCACTTAAATTAATGGTTAAAAGACTAAAATCGTTAAAATTTATTAGGCCCAAACCATTCGTTTTGCACATTAAGCTCATTAGCAAAAATATTAAACCAACATTTTTATGAGGCAAGTCTCATTAACACTAATAAGTCTAAGATGAGACAAATAATTTTAGGAAAGCATTGTTGTTGTCTAGTCCCATCAAATTGATGTCATATTGTGTTCTCAAGTCCTAATCACGCATTGCACAAAAGGGTGATACCGATACACCTAGAACCTGTAAGTATGGAAGTTTTATGCCATTCATACTATAAAATCTCCCTAATAATAATAGTTCAACATCAGTTTATAATTTTGGCCTAAAATTAAAATCGTTGTTAACATTTATTATATTTAAAATTATCCCTGATATTAATTTTAGTTTTAAAATTATTCTTTTGATTTTAAATATTTTTTAAAGATAAAATTGACTTTATTTCTTTTCTTTTTTTATTCTCACAAAACCATTTATTCATCTTTTTTTCACTCACGACATTACAAAAGAAAACATTCACTAGGATAATTGCTTAAAATTTTAACATAAATTCTTTGTTAAAATCTTAACATAAATTACTATATGTATCCATAAAAAATACAAAGGCTGACAAATGTATCCATCAAATAAAAAAACGATCATTATACCGTAAAAAATAGGTAACAGAAATATCCAAATTCTAAATTACTATTCAAAAACTCTAAATTGCCTTTTTCTCCACTGCCACTATCCTCTCTCTCTCTAAATCTTCTTCAAACTCTCCGGTGAGTGTCCCGCCGACGTTCCCCTCCCTTTCTCCTTCCTTCTTTTCCCCTATCCTTTCATTTGGTTTCTTCTTCCTTCAAATTTTGTCAAGTTTCTCACCATCCGCTTAATCACCATGTACTCCGCGCATGCGGCTCACCCTCCGAATCACGCTCAGTGTTCCACAATTTTTCCAATAAGAAGGACATATTCCTCTACAATGCGCTTCTCAGCAGCTACGTGCTCTATCGCTACATCATTTTGCTCTTCGTTGAATTGGTCTCCGTGGCAGAACTTTTGCCGGACAATTTTATGCTGTCGTGTGTTGTCAAGGCCTGCATTGGGCTCATAGAGGTGGAGCTCAGGGAATCGCTTCACGCGCTTGCTTTGAAGCTGGGACTGTGCTCTTATTCTTTTGTGGGAAATGCGCTTATTGCTATGTATGGTAAGTGTGGGTTTGTGGAGAGTGCGTTCAAGGTGTTTGAGAAAAGGTCTCAAAGAAACTTGCTTTCGTGGAACTCGATTATGCTTATGTGCTCAGAGAATAGACTTTTTGGTGAGATTTGTGGTCTATTTAAGGAGCTTTTGTTGAATGGTGGTGGTGATGAAGGTTCGGTTTCTGATATTGGTACTATGGTCACAATGGTTCTTATGGTGGCTGCAATGGGTGAAGTGAATTTGGGGATGCTGCTTCATGGTTTGGCTTTGAAACTGAGTTTTTTTAAATTGGGACACTTACCGAAGAGTTGAAAGAATATTTAGAGAGAGAAAGAGATAGAGAGAGAGAGAGTGTGTGTGTGTGTGTGTGTGTGAGTGAGAGAGGATGATAGTGGCAGTGGTGGAGAGAAGGGCAATTTGGAATTTTTGAATAGTTTTTTAACGTTTGGATATTTCTATCACACAAAACCCATTTTTTATGGGTACAATGGTCGTTTTCTTATTTGATGGGTACATTTGTCAGTTTTGGTATCTTTTATAGGTACATATGGTAGTTTATTCATTCTTTGTTATTAAACTTATGCTAATGTTAGACCTTCAAGTAACCATCTTGGTGACTGTTTTCATTTGTTACATTATAAGTGACGAAAGATACATAAAAAACTTTGTGAGAGTGAAAAAATGAAAACGAAATGAAAATGCAATTTTATCTTTAAAAAAGGTTTGAGATTTGAAAGATGATTTTAAAACTAAAATTAATGATAGGGACGATTTTCAACATAAAGAAATGTTAGCGATAATTTCGATTTTCAACTAAAATCATAAGGACTAAAATAATACTCAACCTTTAGGATAAGTATTGTTTTGGTCCTAAAGGTTTATGGTCAAAATCAAAATTGTCCTTAACCTCTTTTTTGGTTTAAAATGACCCCGACGTTATATTTAGTATTAAAATCATCCTTTTGACAGATTTACCCTTAATAAAATTTGACAATAACTCCTCACAAAAGCACCAATCAAGCAAGACTAATAACACCCACGTATTATCCTTTGCTAGAGTTTTTCACTTTTCGTGTAAATGAAGGCCTTAGTTGTTGCCACCTACTTGGCTTCGGCTAGTCCTTCTTCTTCATCTTGATCTTGTTCTAATAGGTTTCTCATCCGTCTTGTTAGTTTCAATAAGCTTCTCTATAAGATACGCTACTACTGCTTCATCATCATTGCAAGTCATATTTAATTGAATTCTTACTCTCCAAATTTTAATAGTTTTATCTTGAGACTTTACTTCTTCTCTTTCGTTGCTATGGTCTCACCCTACTCACTTTTCATTTTAGTGAGAAATTGTGTTGTTTCTTTTTATTTTTACTAATATTTTTTATATGGCTCTCTTTTTGTTTCTAGAACTATTTATCTTTGCTCTTTTTCATTAAGCATTTTTTATCATTAATTTCTACACTTAATCTTCTTCTAGGTCTTGATGATTTGCGCTTCTTCTTTTTTTCCATCTGTGGCACTAGGACATATTGCAACCCTACTCTTCTTGACTTTTTGTTGCCCTTACTCGTCCTATTATGGAAGCACTCATTTTTAGTAACTTTTTTAAAGTTCGATGGATATAGAGGAGCAGACACTAATTCATCATCCACTTCATGAGTTACTACAACTCGTTTCACTTTATTTTAAATCATTCTTTGGCTTGGGCAACCAACCAAGCCTAATTGAGTTTCTTGTATCACTTCATCTGTATATTTATCATTTTCTATGTATTTAGTTGAGATTGAACTATCAATACTATTTCTTAGTTTCATGTCTTGTATATCTAGAAGTTCACCCATATCATTTTTCATTGCTTCTCCTTGAGACAAGACTACCAGCAAATCATAAATTGCACCCACGTTATTTACTATGTTGTTGCCCTTTTCCCTTCACATCACCGTCTATTTTCTTTAACCCTTTTGTCTAACTGTTTGGCTTTGCTATCCATAGGTATCTCATTTTCATATCCGTTCATCCTTGTTCTATTTTTTGCTCTCACAATGTTGCCACCATCAACCCGAAAATTGTCACACCTCTTCTCAACAAAGATCTCATATTTTGCTTCATTTACTTCCAACTAAACTTTATTTTGTATATCGACACTCATGTAGTTTCCACCATGACATGTATCAAATTGAAGCTTTGATCTTGAAAGGAATTTTTGTCCAATTTCATAATAGTACCCCAGACCTCTACAATATTTCAAAAAAATTTTCTCACTCCTTGTTTTATAGGATTCATCCTCAGACCATCTCTTTATTTCTCCAAAATAATACAACAGGAAAGAAGATTGGAGAGTCTCCTGCATATTTTCAATTGAATTGTAAACAAAGACCACTTTAAATGGGTCCATGGATATTCTTTTAATAATTTCCAACATCACATGCTCCTTGTCTTTCGTACTTTTCAACCACTTTATAATCATTTTTTTCATAATCAGAACCTATAAGGACATCTTTAAAAGATCTATCATAACTCGTATATCTCGTCTCCTTCTTTCTTTGAGTATTTTGTTGCTCCTTCATGTGGTAACTACTAGGATTGACTTTATAACTAGCTTTCTTATCGACATATCTCTCGTATTTAGCTACTGACACTAATAGTTATACTTTATTTACTTCCCAGCCTTTAAGGTTATAAACTACCCTATGTGTATGGTTTTTGAAGGCATATTTGACAAAAACAAATTTACGAGGAGTGCTCAATTGTTTCTTTTTCGATAAAAAACATCAACATCTTGTCTCTCCTTAATAAATACTTCCCACTGCCATTGAAGATTCACCAATTGTGGAATATTATCCACAAATACTGTAAAAGATCTTTTTTTTAATATTCTAAAATTTTCATTTGCCTTTTGGTTTCGAAAAAGTTCTGTGTTCACTCTCTGCTTCTTTGCCAAAGCTTTTCTCAGATGGAGCTGATCTTGTTGGATACTTGATATTTTGTTTCGTATATTTACCCACTAACTTTTTTCATTCTCACCATTTCTCTGTTTTTCACTATGTTACTCTCCATATGGTTAAAAGTCCTGCACTGATCTATCGAGATAGCCTAGATTTACTCTCCAAATGTTACAAATAAATGGTCTAATACACGATCAAGGTATAATATCTACTTTTAATCTTTATACCTCTTAGATAATCATTGACTTGAGCGTCGTAGTTTCTTGTAGGTACATTGCCACCGCGTTGAGACACTAACCAGGATCAAGGAGATCCACAGTCTCGTGTCCCAATCCTAAAATTTAATGTTCTATGGCTCCGAGAGGTAATTCTAATCTTACTTAAAAACTGTGTCAATATATTCTCCATCATACAAAAACTAGAAGAGTCTCAACAAAAAGATCATATAGATTGTTTCAGCACGAAGTACCCTCAAATAGATTACCTACAATCCTAGACAGCCCTAATAATCCTCATAAAAGGGTTATGGAAATAGACTCCTTTCAGAAGGAGTTTAACTAAAAAACAATATCAAGATCCAAAACCATGTGTATGACTACCTACGACCAGAAGAGGGAAATCCAACCTCGTTGAAGTCAATAAGAAGCAGGAGACACTCGACATCCAAATCGCTCTTAAGTTATGTTTGTTTGAGAGAAAATGAGAAGGAAAGAGAAAGGGAGGAAAGAAAATTAGAAGAAAAATGATTATTTTTCATTATTTGGTTGAGAAGAAAAATTAAAGAGAAAAAGTTGAATAGTGTAAAAAAGTGGATGAGACCTACCAATTTTTTTCTAACTTTTTTTAATATATTTTATAATACAAGAGTGAAATTGTTTTTTTATAACATTTCTTTCCTTCTTATTTTCTTTTCATCCAAACACATCTAAGAAAAATAAAAATCTACTTAATTTCTTTCCTTCCAACCAAACATAGTCTTAGAGAGCTAGATAACAAATCCCCTCCCAGATATTACCTTTCTTGCTCCCAAGCTTATCTGATGATCCCTTACCAACACCAAACCCCCCACCGCCACGATCTTAGTTGAGATATTGAGCACCATGTACCTCTAATTTACTAATGCTTTAGGATTAACACATTAAGAAAACGTATCATAATGATGCACTCATAAGTGTTTATGAGGAAAAAGTCACACCTAATGACCACATCACTCTGTTCATCGCCATCAAAACATTCAGATACCCATTCCTTTAAGATGAAGTGGTAAATTATACACTTCGACTTGGCCTGCAATGACACCAAAGGAAAAACAAAACCTAAATTAGATCTAGGAAAACCCAGTGGTGCTACTATTGAAGAAGTACATCACATATCAAAAAATCATGAAAATTGTCAAAAGAGACAAGGTTGTACAAGAAAAGTGCCACAATGTCATCCTCCTTGCTAAATGTAAAAGCCTTCAAATATTCATTTGTGTCGATCTGATGGATCCAGAAATCCCCAAGCGAAAGAAGTATGCATGCCCAGATCAAAGTAGCCAAACTAGTCAAAGACTTTTTTGAGGCACAACTGAGGTTGAAGTCATTCTTTTACTCTAAAAGATCATGGACCTATTCCAAACAATCACAAATGCATTGATAATTAATAATTTCAACTCTGTGAAACTACTCTCGACTGTATTGAAGAACAAACCAATTTCCAGAAGGAAAAATGACAAAATAAAAAAAGATAACTGAAGTGATAATACAAATTTAGAATCTTTTCAAATCAAGGTTTATCAGAAAAATAAACACCCAACTTGATTGAGTATAATAGTCAAAATGCTTAACCAATCATCATCCTTATCTTTATTAATTTATAAAGATAAACATAGATTGGATTACTTAAATATCATAAATAATTAATCATATATCATAAAATAATAATATTTGGATGACAAAGATAACAATATCTCATGTCAAAAAGTTAAGATGGTATATATAAACGATGAATAATATAGGTAAAGCAAAAATTAAATGTAAAAGAAGACATAGAAAAGAATTTAAAGGGTAAAGTATTATTTTGATTTTCTAACATTTTGTCTAAATTTTAGTTTGATCCTTAATGTTTTAAATGTTCTATTTTAGTCTTAAAAAGTTTCAAATGGATTCAATATTATGTCACTATTAAATATAACATGAACAATTAACATATTAAATAGACAATAATGTTTGATTTCAATACATAAATGAAATTGATTCTCCAACAATCACATATATAAATTATTTTTCTTAGATTTTGGAGCGATGATAATTAATTACTAGGGTTTGAGATTTTATACAAAAAAATAAAAAAAATGTTAAAAAATGATTGATACAGACCGTAACCCAGGATAAGATGGAAAACCAAAGAAAGGGACTCCTCTGCCTCAATTTGATTTCCTGATACAATAGCTAAGGGAATCACTCTACCTCACTTGTTTACATCCAAGTTTCTCAAAAAAACTCAAAGAAATTTTTATTCATAAAAATTAAGGAAAAAAGTGACTACCAGGTTTTAGAGGGTTTTTATACCTCTGAAGTTTAAAACTCCAACTCATAAATTTACTAGAATAAAAAAATTGGCCAAATTATAACTGGATCTAAAACAAACAAACAACAAAAATAAAATAAACATAAAATAAATTCTAAGAAAGTGATGTCTCTTTTAATTCATCTTGACTAATGAGAGTCTTCAATTTCATCTTGTAAATAGTAACATGTTTGACTTTTGATAATCGTTAATCATTGTCCTGTTCAATTCTTGATGCATCTCTTGAACACATGATTTAGCCATGTTTGCAAAACCTTCTTTTATTCTCTTAATTGTTACTCTTGTAATTGGACCAATTGGCATATGACAGTTCTCAGTTTGTCCCACAAAACTCGTATCATTCTCTCCCTCCTGAAAAAGTTTTGTCTTCGAATCTGCATCCAAATAAAAAAGAGATAGGTCAGAGACATTAAAAGTAGCTGATACATTATACTCACCTGAAAGGTCAATCTTGTAAGTATTGTTATTGATCCTTTCGAGCACTTGACATGGACCATAACCCCTAGGGTCTAACTTGGATTTTCTTTAAGTAGGAAATCTCTTATTTCTCAAATTAATCCATACCCAATCACCAAGTTCAAAGACAAGTTGTCTTCGACCTTTATTCACCCGTTGAGCTGTCAACTTATTTTTCTTTTCAAGCAACTCACGTGCTTTCAACTGCATTGCTTTAACTTTTTCAGCTTTACCTTCTGCATCCAAGCTAACAATATCACTCAAAGACAAAGGTAATAAGTCCAAAACAGTTAAAGGATTAAAACCATACACAAGTTCAAAAGGAGAAAACCCAATAGAAGAACGAATGGTTCTATTATAAGCAAACTCAATAAAAGGTAAATAATCTTTCCAAGTTTTCAAATTCTTTCCAACAACAACACGTAATAAGGTTCCTAATATTCTATTTACTACTTCAGTTTGACCATCAGTCTGAGGATGACAAGTAGTAGAGTATAATAATTTTGTGCATAATTTATCCCATAAAACTTTCCAAAAATGACTCAAAAATTTTACGTCCCGATCAGAAACAATAGTTTGGGGAACACCATGCAAGCACACAACCTCTCTAAAGAACAGATTAGCAATATTTGTTACATCATTAGTTTTATGGCATGCAATAAAATGAGCCATTTTACTAAATCTGTCTACCACAACAAAAATGCTATCTCTACTTTTTTTGTTCGAGGCAAACTAAGAACAAAATCCATAGAAATATCAACCTATGGATGCATAGGAACATATAAAGAGGCATACAAACTATGTGGTAAAGACTTAGATTTAGCCTGTTTACATGCAATACACTTAGCACAAAAATTTTCAACATCTCTACGCATGTGTGGCCAGTAAAAATGTTCAGATAACACATCCAATGTCTTATGCACACCAAAATGACCCATCAAACCCCTATTATGTGATTCAAGAACAAGTAAGTCCCTCATAGAATAAATAGGCACACAAATTCTATTACCACGAAATAGAAAACCTTCATGTCTATAAAATTTGTTAAATGCACTATGTTCACAAGAGGCATAAATAATAGAAAAGTCAGAATCAGTTGCATACAACTCCTTTAAAAACTCAAATCCTAACAACTTAGAAGTAAGTGTAGTAATCAAAGTATACCTCCAAGATAAAGCATCAGCAACGACATTATCTTTACCTTGTTTAAAGGCAATCACATATGGAAATATTCCAATGAATTTCACCCATTTAGCATGCCTTTTATCAAGCTTACCTTGTCTTTTTAAGTGCTTCAAAGATTCATGATCTGTGTGAATCACAAACTTCTTAGGTAAGAGGTAGTGTTGCCAAACCTCCAAAGTCCGAACCAAAGCATATAATTCTTTGTCATATGTTAAATATTTACGCTGAACTAAATTCAACTTTTCACTAAAGAAGGCAATGGCTTGTTTTTTCTGCATCAAAACAGCACCTATATCAATCCAGAAGCATCACATTCAATCTCAAAGGTTTTATCAAAGTTAGGTAAAACAAGAATAGGAGCAGAACACAAACAGTCTTTTAGGGTATGAAATGCAATTTCTTGTTCCCTTTCCCATTTAAATCCAACATCCTTTTTGATAACCTCTGTGAGAGGCGCAACAATGGTAGAAATTTTTTTTACAAATCTTCTGTAAAACCCAGCTAACTCATGAAAACTTCTTACCTCAGAAGCATTCTTAGGCGTTGGCCATTCACGAATAGCCTTTACTTTTTTCTCATCAACTTCAATTCCACTCGCACTCACAACAAACCAAGAAATATATCTCGATCAATACAAAAAGTGCACTTTTTAAGATTGGCATATAATTTTTCCTTTCGAAGCACATCCAAAACAGCTGAAACATGTGACAAGTGGTCATCCAAACAAGTGCTATAAATGAGAATATCATCAAAATAAACAACAACAAATTTACCCAAAAATTCTCGCAAAACATGGTTCATTAGATGCATAAAAGTATTAGGTGCATTAGTTAGCCCAAAAGGCATTACTAACCACTCATATAACCCATGTTTTATTTTAAACGCAATCTTCCATTCATCCCCTGATTTCATTCTAATTTGATGATACCCACTTTTCAAATCAATTTTAGTGAGTATGCATGCACCATATAACTCATCAAGCATGTCATCTAATCTAGGGATAGGATAACGATACTTTATCGTCATTTTATTGCACGACAATCCACATACATTCGCCAAGTACCATCCTTCTTTGGAACCATCAAAACTGGTACAGCACATGGACTCATACTCTCCCTGATGTGACCTTTGGCTAATAACTCCTCCAATTGCCTTTGAAGCTCCTTTATCTCTTCAGGATTACTCTTATAGGCTGGTTTATTAGGAATGATAGCACCAGGAATAAAATCAATTTGGTGCTCAATCCCTCGTAATGGAGGCAAATCACGTGGCACTTAGTAGAAAAGACATCAGCAAATTCCTGCAACAAAGAGACAAAACTATTTGGCAAATTTGGGTTAAGGTTAGTGTCAGAGAATAAAGTATCCTTAACCGAACCATAAACAAAGCTTTCTTGCCTATTAAAGCACTCTTTAAATCTCTCTCTTTTGCAAAGAAACACAATTTGCTCTCAACTTTCTTAATTTTCTCTGTATTTGCACTACTCTCATGAAATGGACTCTTTTTTTTTCTTTTCACTCACCATTGGGCCTTTTGCTATATTCTTTTCTCTCATGGTCTCTTTTCTCTCAGATTTTTCTATGATCTCACATCCCATGTTTCCCTTGGTATCCTGTTGAAGCTTCAATTGGTCAAGGTAAACCTCCTTAGGTGATAAAGGAGCAAGAGTGATCTTACGACCATTAAAATCAAAGGAGAATCGATTCGTGTGACCATCATGAAATGCTCGACCGTCGAACTACCAAGGTCTCCCCAATAATAAATGACAAGTTTGCATTGGCACCACATCACACAATGCCTCGTTAACATACTTTCCAATAAAGAATGCAATTGTCACCTGCTTGTCAACCTTGATCTCTCCATTGTCATTCAACCACTGCAACGTATATGGTTTAGGATGTCGAACACATGTCAAACCTAATTTCTCCACCATAAGTGCATTAGCCACATTAGTCTAACTCCCGCCATCAATAATTAGACTACACACTTTTTCACCCACCAAGAATCTAGTGTGAAAAGATTTTGGTGTTGCTCAAGGCTATCTTTTTTTACCTGCAAATTCAAAGTACGTCTAACAACAAGAGATTCACCATAGACTGCATACTCAACATCACCATCAGAACAATCCTCCAAAAGTGGCATACTATTATGATCAGAATCATCATCATGATCAGAATCAGACACAATATCATCTTCTCTAATAACCATCAATCTCCTGTTTGGGGAATCACTGGCATAATGACCCATACCATGACACTTGAAGCATTTAATATCTCGATGCCTAGAAGTAGCAGAAGAAGAGTTAGAATTATCTTTCTTCTTCGTAGCACCAAACAACGCATTGGGTTCAACACCCTTAGTCTTTGTTGTGTCAGCATTACAAGACTCCCACTTTGGATTAGCATGAGACAATCCTCTTGGTGCTATTTTTTATTGTTGCCTCTCCACCTTCATTTTCATACTGACCAAATCCTTCATCTCCACATAATGATGTAACTCCACCACATCAGTAATTGCTCTATTCAAACCACCCACAAATCGTGCCATAGTAACCTTAGTGTCCTCTTCTATGTTGGCAGTAATCATAAGCATCTCCATTTTATTATGGTAGTCTTCAACGGACTTGGAGCCTTGAGTCAGCTGATGTAACTTCTGATACATTTCCCTGTAGTAGTACGAAGGCACAAATCTTTTTTTCATGAGGCACTTCATATGATCCCAAGACTCTATATGGTGATCATCATTCCGCCATCTTGTCTTCACTAGTTCATCCCACCAAAGCAAGCCATAGTCAAAGAATGCAACTGCTGCCAAATGAACCTTCTTTGTCTCAGAGCAATTATGACAAGTAAAAGTTCTTTTCACCTTTTGTTCCCACTTCAAATAAACTTCAGGATCATTTCTCCCTTTGAATGGTGGTATTTGCATCTTGATGGCATTGATATTGCTATCTTGACTTTTATGTCAAGGTGTTATAACCCCATCAGAGTCATCATCATAAGGTACATGATTCTGACGCCAATTTCGGAAAGGTCCTTGTTTAGTATGCTTAGACAGTGTCTGTGTCACCTCTTGCCGCCATGTTTCCAACTCAGTCAAGCAATTAGTTAAGTGTTGAATAGCCCTTTGCATCAAATTCATGTCAATTAAAGTATCTTCAGAATGAGCTGCCATAACAATGAACCTGTAATAAAAATGTTATAGAAAGGACCTCACAATCACTCTCTCACGTGTTTCACTCAAGGATGGACACTCGTGTTTATTCTCAAAATTAGTTTTTACCCTTTATTGAACTTATAACTTACTTTTTACCACTTTTGAATCTCTTTGACTGTTGTACTTTAGAAATCAAACAAAAATAAAAGATAGAAAAAATTCGAAGCAATGATAAGAGGAAAGATGGAAAAAATAAAAATAAAAAAGGGACAAAGATACAAAAGACAAAAAGATAAGAATAATAAAAAAAATAAGAAGAACAAGAATAATAATAACTTATTTAATGATTTTGTTTTTGAGATTATTTTTTTTAAATAAGGAAAATAAGAACATAATGCTTTTTTTAATATTTTTTTTTTTACTTTGCTTAAGTGCTATTTTGTAAACTTCAAAGTGCGTACTCTTTTTTTTTGTACTCAAGATGTGTTGACAAAAAAAAAATTACTAATAATAAAAAGAAACTTCAAAGTGTGTACTCTTTCTTTTTTTTAGTACTCAAGATGTGTTGGCAAAAAAAATTACTAATAATAAGAAAAAAGATAATAAACTAATAAGAAAATGAATGATAAGAGAAGGACGAAAAGAATAATGATGAACACAATAATAACTGAGAAGAGATGAAAAACCAATCAACAAGAAAAAAGAACAAGACGTAAGTTTAACTTACTATGTGTGGTTGGAATTTTTTTTGTTAATCAAAGACACAAAATGGAGGCATAGAAAACAAATGAAGGAGACGTTTTTTATTTTTTTTAATTTAATTAGAATACAAAAAAGGTAAACGTAGACTAATGAAAATTAATCTAATACCTGAAATCTAATACCAAATGATACGGAATATAACTCAGAATAAGATCAAAGAAAGGGACTCCTCTACCTCAATTTGATTTCCTGATGCAACAGCTAAAGGAATCACTCTACCTCACCTGTTCACACCCAACTTTCTCAAAAAAATTCAAAGAAATTTTTATTCATAAAAATTAAAAAAAAAAGTGACTATCAGATTTTAGAGGGTTTTTATACCTTTTAAGTTTAAAACCCTAACTCATAAGTTCACTAGAATAAAAAAAATGGGCCAAATTATAACTTGGCTTAAAACAAACAATCAACAAAAATAAAATAAACATAAAATAAATTCTAAGAAAGCGATGTCTCTTTTAATTCATTTTAACTAATGAGAGTCTTCAATTTCATCTTGTAAATAGTAAGATGTTTGACTTTTGATAATCGTTAATCAATCTTGCTCAATTCTTGATGCATCTCCTGAACACATGATTTAGCCATGTTTGCAAAACCTTCTTTTATTATCTTAATTATTGCTCTTGTAATTGGACCAATTGGCATATGACAATTTTCAGTTTGTTCTACAGGGCTCGTATCAAGGGTTTTGATCATGTTTCTATAATACACAAAATTAAAAAGATATAACTTAACTAAAAATATTATCAACATTCACGTCATCCACTTAAGTGGAATACAAATTCACCATTTTATATCATAGTTATCAGAATTGAACCGGACCGGCCGAATCGACCGAAAAACTGGTGGTCTAGCTAGTTCGGTGTTGAAAACTGATCAGTTCGTATTTCAGATCGCATTAGACCCGTCGCAGATCCACAGTGTACTTGCGGGCCGCCGAACCATCGTAGGAGTTCACTCCACTACAACCCCACAAATGTTAAAAGCAAGGGATAAGTACGATTTTGGTCCCTAACGTAGAGGTAAAAAATTTATTTCGTCCCCAACCTTTTTTCACTACAAAATGGTCCTCAAGGTTTCAATTTGCTTTAAAATCGTCCTTTTTACCAAATTTATTTTTTTATTACCAAATTACCCCTCATTAAAAAATTATAAAATAAAATAAAATAAATATAAAATAAATAAAAAAGGAAAGAAAGGGTACAGAGAAGTGGGGGTGGGGGGAGAGAGAAAGGGGGTGGGGCGCGAGAAGGGGGGAGGAAGGAGGGGGAAAGAAGGGGGACGAGCTCACCGCCACACCGCCATTGTCCGCCCGCTGCCACCGCCTCTTCTTCTTCTTCTTCTTCTTCCGCCATATCTGCCGCACCATCGCCCGCTGCCAGCGAGCATCCCTGCTTTCCCTCCCCTGCTTCACCACTGCCATACCCGCCGCTTCTTCTTCTTCTTCTGTAAATTCTGGGAATTGGATTTTTTGTGAAATTTGTTGTGGAACATTGTTGTTGCTGAAATTTAAATTTGGAGTATTGTTGTTGCTGATTTTGGGTTCTTGATGATTATGATGATTTTCTGAGTTGAGTTCTTGTTTGTCTGAGTTTGAGTTCTAGATCTGAGTTCTAAATTCTGATGAGGATGACGATGATGATGTTGATTTTCTGAGTTTTGGTTGGTGTGATACAAATGGTGATGGAGTGGCAGTGGGTAGGGGGTGGTGGTGGTAGTTCTGATTCTGAGTTCTTATGATTCGATGATGATGATGATGATGGTGGTGGTGGTGGTAGGTGGTGGGTGGTGGTGGGTGTGGGGTGGGTGGTGGTGGTGGTGCTTATGCTTGTGTTTCTGCTGGTACTTTGTATGATTTTGGGAAAGAAGGGATAGGAGCATTTTGGTTCGAAGGACGGTTTTAAAACAAACTAAAACCTTGGGGACCATTTTGTAGCGAAAAAAAGTTCGAAGACGAAATAAATTTTTAACCTCTACGTTAGGGACCAAAATCATACTTATCCCTAAAAGCAAGGTCTAAATATGAGGCAGCTTGTGCACACAACCTCCCCCTTGCCACTATGCTAACTTATTTCTTATTAATATATATGACAATATATATATATATATATATATATATATGAATTAATTTTTATTTTTTTTATCCTTTTAAGTATAGATTCACATGGATACCAAACAAGTAACAACACATAGTATAATATATTGATATTGATTGTGTCATCTTTTGTTTTTTATATTCATTTAAATTAGAGAAAATATTTTATACTAGCAACTAATTTATTATCTCTTTTTGCAATATAAATTATATCTAAAAATTGATATTTAATTATTATTAATATATTTTTAAAAATATACATTTAACTTTTAATTTTAATTTTATTTTTATAATTTTATATTTTTATTTTATTATGACCGGATAAATTGGATCAATTACCGATTCAGTTTTGATAACTATATTTTATATTATTATAATTTTATTCCACTCCAAAATCTTTTTATTTTTTATTTTAATATATAGTTTGTTTAACTATTTTCTTTTTTGTCTTTTTTTTTCTTTCTATGCATCTCATATACGTATAGTTTATTTTCATCTCCATTACATTTCATGGTACATTTACAATTAAAAAATGTATTTATACACTACAATTAATGACTCTGTATTTATATATAAATTAATATATTAATACATATTTTATATTTTAACATATATTTTATATTTTAACATATATTTTATACTAGTGACTAATTTTAATGTTCACATAACATTAGGTAGCGTTTGGTGGAGAGACAGAGACGGAAAGACAGAGACTGAGAGACAGAGACTAAGAGACAGGGATTGAAATAAATCTCAATATTCTGTTTGGTGTAAAATGGGAGACAATAATTAAAACAAGAATGAAATTCTAATTTAATTTGCACAAAGAATAAAATTAAAATTAATTAATTGAAATGAAAGTATTTTAGGTATAAAATGTTATTAAAGTTTCAGTCTCCATCTGTAAAAGTTTCAGTCCCTTGTGTCCTTACTTTTTGGAAATACTGAAATTTTAAAGACAGAGACAGAAATTTTAGTACCAGTCTCTGAACTAACAAACACGATACTGAGTCTCAATCTCTGTCTCAGTACTTCAAAACAAACGCTACCTTAGTGTTTATAATTTTACACTAATCCACGATTATAGTATATTGACTTTCGTTATTCGTATGTGCATCGCCCATGCCTTACTCTAGTTAAATATGTATATAATACAATTTTTTCTATATATTCATATAGATACACAAACACAAATTAAATTAAATCCAAATATTAACCATGAAAACATTCAATTAACAACAATTAACAAATGAAAGAAGTACATAAAATTTTAATAAGAAAATATCCATTTCCCATGTAGCCTAGCTATGCTATTATTCTATCCTCCTATTTACTTCTCTAAATTTTGTTAATTATGTAAAAAAAATGAAATAATTGCATTTCTATATCCAATCAAGTGAATCAACTGTCTAAATATATTTGGAAATGTTGGGAAGGCAAATAAGAGCTTCCACTTTTTGCTTCCTTTGTTACAGAATGCCAGTATAACATCTTTCCCTACTCTTCCAACTAGAATTATCAATGACAAGAACAGAAAACCAATGACGGGATTATCCCAAAAATATATGTAATATATAATTGAAGAAATTAAAAATAATAATAAAAAAAGAAATAGATTGGGGAAAAAAAGGAAAAGAAAAAAAAAATTATGAAAGCATTCTCAGCCCAACGCCCCAAATGATAGCTCACCCACGAATATTACACCCAATTAAACAAATCATTTTATCTAAAAAGTCAGGATGATAATCTCACTTGCCTTTGAAAAGAATCTCCAATTTCTTCTAAGTCGGGTGAAGAATCTGATTCTTCTGCCAAAGATTCAAGCATGCTTATTACTTCAGTAGTATCATCCAGATAATACTTAGCTTTGCTTGGTTTTTGTCCAACTGTGCAGGCAAATACAGAAGAATTGGCTGAAAGAATATTTCTTGAGATTGAACTACTGATTATTTCAAACATGTCTTCATCTGATCTATCATCACCAACACACAACACAAAATCAGCCTGTTTGCCATTCTCTGCCATTGATGAAAATATCCTTTCGGCAACTAAGCCTTTGCTCACATCCTGAAAAGAAAAACATTGACAGATGTATTCAACATGAAACAGGTCACCTCTCATCAGGGTCCAGAACAGCAATCTTAACCATAAGAGTTTATGCCAATGTTTAAAAAAAAAAAAAGATATTATGATTAAACGGCTCATGTTCACAGGTCAAGTTGATGGAGGAGTTCTACTATATGCTTGTAGTTCAACCAAATGAACTATAAGAATCTCCAAAATTTCTTTTTCTTATATATTAAATAAAGTTCCACCCTGCCTATAATTTGACAATCAACAAATTTTAAACCTTTATGGCTGCACATGTCCTTTTTTTTTTCTTTTTTTTTTTCCTTTTTTCTTTCTTTTCCTCTAATATTTGTCACTCAATGGCTGAAAAATGAACACTCCAATAATAAAATTGCTGGCAAGGCATGAATGATCTCTGCTGCTGATACCATTTGCTATTAAGTGCTTATCCGGGTTTTATTAGATAATGATTTAAAGAAATTATATATACCTGGGGTTTTACTTCAACAATGAACTGGCCACTCTTCACGGCAACGGGCTCATTGGCTAAAACACTTTCTAGATGATCCAACATTTCCTTAGCTTGAGAAGATCCGAAACCAAGATCTGCGTCCCGGTATTGCCAGACCAAAGCACTTTCCTTTGTTTCAATGTTGGAACCATCAGTTGCCTCTGTGTAGAGTTTCATCACGGGTTCAGCAATCTGCATCCATCCAAAGTCCATGTTCTTACCACAAATTTCCCATTGTGCACTTTGCGACCATCTGAAATGTGCTCAAATTTCTTAAAACATTGCCTCATCATAAAAGAGACCATATGACTGAATGTCGAGATAAGAAACTATACTGAAGCAAAATGCAAATGCACATATATTTTCAAGAATGCCCTCAATATATATAATTACACCCCTTTTTATTTAATTTTGGATAAGAATAAATAAAAAAGTAGTATTTACTGAATTTAGTTTCTAGATTTGATCACCTCTACTTACAAGAATACCTAGATCTATTTAATCTTGGGTTTTCTCAACTCTCATGACTAATTTAAACTTATACAGGTTAAACTTATACAGGGTAAAACGACTTGTTAAAAGCATTTGTCAAAGCAGAGATAATGACTAAATACTGCCAAATTTGGATTGGGAAGAAAACTACCACAAGAGTAACAAAAGGAAATTAACATCATTTTTCATATTCAGACAAAAGGCCCCTTCCAACTTATAGCATAAGTTATGTGTGTAAATGTTTTATATGACCCATGCAGTAAGTAATAGCAAAGATCATACCTCAAAAAGTAACCATGTTCTGCGGCAATTCCCAGATTTTTGCAGGGTAAGAACCAATCACTTAAGCTATTCCTCCCCCTCCCGCTAACAATGAAAACTACATTTCTCGGGTCCGCACAAAGCGTGTCCAAAAGAGAGATAACCTCATTGCTTGGACTCTTATTAATGGAATTCTGTGGCATCACCGTACCATCATAGTCCAACAAAATGGCCCTACTCCTTGCCCTCTTGTAAGATGAAACCATAGCATCAATTGAGAGCTTACGAAAATTTGGGTCAAGTGCTACAACTCTAAATCCAAAACTAAGACCAATTCCCCAACATCTTTTTCTTAGAAGGTCAGCGCAAGCCCTCTCCATGTCCTGCAAGAAACTACGTGACCAATATGCTACATCATGTGTGCTAACATACCGGTAGTGCTTTTCATGCCGCAACTGCTTCTCTCCATCACTCATTGAGATAGCCTCGTTCATTGCCTCTGCAGTGGCCTCAACATTCCATGGATTGACACGTATAGCCCCACTGAGTGATGGAGAACACCCAATAAATTCTGATATTACTAACATACTCTTCTTTGGGCTTGTAATATCGGAACATGAACCATTACCAGATATTCCCTGTCTACAAGCAATATATTCATAAGGAGTTAGATTCATCCCATCTCTCACAGCTGTGACAATAACACACTCAGCAAGGCTGTAATAGGCAACCTTTTCAGCAACTGAAACTGATCTATCAATAAAAATAATTGGTTCATAACCAGGCCGTCCATACATTCTGTTAATCCTGCTGCAGCTTTCTTCTATTTCAGCACGTATCTCATCTAGATGTATCCCTTTTCCCCTTGCAGGATTTACAACCTGGACCAGAACAGCTCTTCCTTGCCATTTGGGGTGTTGTTTGAGCATTTGCTCCATAGCCAAAATCTTCAAATTAATTCCTTTAAAAATGTCCATATCATCAACACCAAGCAAAATAGTTTTCCCTTCAAATTGCTGTTTGAGCTCCCTTGCCTTGCACTCCTCATCTGCCATCTTCATAACGGTTTCAATTCGACCCATGTGAATTCCTACAGGCATAATCTTAATACTGATAGTCCTTCCATAATATTCCAATCCTAGATATCCCCTCTTTGACTGATACTCCAGACCCAGCATACGACTACAGCAAGAAAGGAAATGACGAGCATAGTCAAACGTGTGGAATCCAATGATATCAGAGTTGAGTAATGCTTTAAGTATCTCCTCCCTGACAGGAAGAGTCCTATATATCTCTGATGAAGGAAAGGGACTATGCAGGAAAAATCCCAGTTTAACCCTGTTAAAGCGCCTTCTTATAAAGGTTGGCAGCACCATCAAATGATAATCATGAACCCAAATAAAATCATCTTCTGGGTTTATTATTTCAACTACCTTTTGAAAAAATAGCTTATTTGCTAGCACATAGGCTTCCCATAAAGATCGATCAAAACGGTGGCTCTTAGCGGTTGAAAATGGTAACATGTAATGAAAAAGTGGCCATAACTGCCTTTTACAGAAGCCATCATAAAACTTTGCCAAAACATCAGAGGGTAGAAAAGTAGGAACACATTTGAATTTATCCAACAAATACTGTGACACATCATCCTGCTCAGCTGGGTCAATGTCAACACGCAATGATCCAACATAAAGAACCTCCATCTCTTCTGGAAGTCCATCCTTGAGTTGTAAAAGCAAGGAATCCTCATTCCAACTGAAATTCCAACCTTGGTTGTCCTCTCGTCGCTTTGCTTTTAAAGGTAGCTGATTTGCTACAATGATCATTCTATCTGTAGAAATAGTTGACGGGTTATCAGAAGAAACACTAACTGCCTGATCATCATCTACTTCTGTGACAATCCCAGGTACACTCATAACCCTTGGCATCCGCCGCCGTTCTTTAAACGAATTCCCCATTGCCGGGAAATTCCCAGAAGCCAAATCTAAGAGATTTGTATACGACCTTGACATCATCTTTGCGTCGTCTTAATTGCACACAATCCAAAAAACTGATTTCCTCTACAAAATTGACAAAAAGAACACCAATATTAAAATCATTCATCATTTGAATACACAAGTAAACAATGAAACTCACAACCAACATACACAAGAGGGCGTAAGCATAAACATTAACAAGCGAAAGTAAGATTCATGAACTGATGATAACCAAGAACACTTACTCTTGGCTAGTCATTTGTGCTGAAAAATTATTTGCAATTTACCCAAATGCAGATAGCGCATACACATATGCAACATAATTCGATAAAGAAGCATTTCAACGTTTGACAGTGTTCCAACATAGGCTATATTACATCACAAACAAGGAAACATGCATTATACCAACCAAACCCCGTCGATTCCCATCACAATAAGATCAAAGACAACAAAATCCGACCACATAAAATGAAAATAGAAACCTTTTGTTCTTTACCCTCATTCTAAGCAACACAGAAATGGAGCAAAGGAATTGGGAAAATGGGGAATTAAAACATACCTGTAGCGATTGAAACAATGACCAAAGAATCCTTATTGGTGACAGTAGCAGGTTGGAGCTGAATTCGATTGGGAAAATTTCTGCAGATAACACCTAAAAAGGGAAAGGAAAAAAACTAGGGTTTCTTATTTCGCAAGATCTCAATTCTCAACTCTTTTCTTCTTCGTTCTCCTTCTCCTTATTCTTCTCTCCCACAAAAATGAGAACAATAATAATAAAATAAAAAATAAGAAACGAATTATTATGATGATGAAATAGGAAAGCGTTAGGAAATAATGAATATTCAGAGAATTAATAATATAAACCTTTTAGTTTTCAGTTTTACGCATTAATTTATATAATTAATAATTAAAAAATATTATTATTCAAGAGGTGTGATGACTGGAAAATACCTTAATTTTTATTTATTTTAAACAAAAATATTAGTTGGTGTCTCTTTTTATTTCTTTATTATCTTTTTCTAAAGCACAACATAATCGTGCACCTCTTATCTACAGTTTCAGAGGCAAAAGGAATCGCGGCACAGACCAATGAGAGCTTGATTTGGCACGTGTAAGGTCAAAGGTGAAGAAGCGACCGTCATTGCAAAATCGCTGCTGCTGTGAGATTTAGCGGTAAGGGGTAAGTGAGTGAGTAACTGCAGGTGAGGTTAGTAAAACTTTAATATGAAATTGGATAAGGTTGGCCAACCGAGTGAACCGACCTAGGTGCCAGCTGGCAGCACCGAGGGTGTGGGGAATAGCACGCGCGTGCGCGTGAAACATGAGAGAGGATGTAAATTTTGTGAAATTTTTTTATTATAAAACAAAAAAATCTTTACTTCCGAAAATAAATCTAACTAAAATAACTATTCTTTTGGATTCTCATCAGGTTCGCGAACCATCGACGAATTTATTTTGCAAAATTCACATAATCCTTTAACGAACTCTGAAAATAGGTACTCCTCGATGAATTTCATCAATTAAATTTTAAAGTGGTCACTTAAATTATGTTCGAATTTTAAAATAGTCTTTTAAATTAATTGTTACCTACTTACCTATATTCATTCTTGAAATTACACTTTGAAACTCAGAATAGTCTTCCAAACAATTTCTGTCCACGAAGCGCCATCGAAAAGTTGATGTGGATTCATTCCTCTTCAATAGCGCTGCTCTGAGTGCTCTCACTGCAGCGATTCCGTTCAAAATCGACTAGTCTCCACGGTTGGTTAATTGGTTTTGTCATCGTCGTTAAGAGTGTGTAGCGGCTGTAGCCGATCCCACCAATAGAAAAAAGGCTTATTGTTGCAGCTGTTTTGTTGCTTCAAACATATCACCAGCATTGACAAAAGTATATAAACCTTCCTTTTAAATAGAAATCATAAATCATATTTAATTACATTTTAATTTCTTATCATTAAACGCATATTTCTAAACATAAATCATATCTCTAGCACATGCTATTATACTACTTTACTTGCATCTCAGATATTGTCCTTAACAAGACCTCACTGACCTTTCTATATATATACACGAATTAGGGTAAGGCAAATTCTACCAATTTTTCTGCTATGTAATATGTTCTCTCTACTTCTTAACAATCATCAAGCACAATACACAGAAATTAGGACAAAATATACAAATAAAAAGATAAAAAACAAACAAAAGTGGACCAGTAATTGGAGCGTTCATCAAGCATCCTCTTCCTCTCGGTCTTTTCTCGAGAAACCTCAAGTATCCTCGCCCTCAAATCCTTCCTCTGCCTCCTCACAGCGTTCCTCAACCGCTCAACCTCCTCCGTGGCCTCCCGCTCCTGCAACGCTGCCTCCCCCGTCTCCACCTCGCCTCCGGAGATCCTCTCCTTCCTCCTTCCTCTAGCTCCCCCAGCTTTCCCCTTCCCCTCCTCTGCCCCCCCCCTTCTTCGCGGCATTATCGCCGTGTACGGTGATCAGCTATAGGATTTTGAACACACTCTCAACAACGACGACGATGAAGCTGACTGTGGGGACCAGCTGATTTTGAATGTAATCAAAACACTCAGAGCAGCACCATTGAAGAGGAACAAGGAGAGAAAAAGATCTCTGCTTATGTTTTGGGAGGGAGAGAAAGTGTTGGATTATCGTTGAGGGAAGGATTTATGTGCTTAAAGAATGAAACGACGTCGTTTGACTCAATTTAGGCGCCAAATCAATTACAGCGTCGTTTAGAGCTTGGCGACGTGTCAGAAACGAGTTTACGTCAGCTTTTTTATGATGCCTCGTTGATAGAAATTGTTTGAAGGACTACTCTGAATTACTGCCATTTTAGAAATGAATACGAATAACTTTTAATTTGAGAGATTATTTTGAGACTTAATTCTTCACCTATGTAAAAATAATTAAACATACTCTATGAATGACAAGATTAATCTACCTCCATGAATATTTATAACAAATTTTTTTTTATTTCCTTAGTATGTATTGACCAATAGTATGTATTATAAATTTTTTTTGTACTGTGCTGTCGACTTTTTTTTTCCTCCCTTTTTTATTATGTTTATCCGTATTCTTCTATTTTAAGTCATATTTAAATATTTATTATATTATAAAAAAATATTAATGAATACAATAAAATAATTATTTATTAATATTTTTTAATCATATTAAATATATATTAAAATTAATTATCAAAATAAATATATATTAATATATAAAATATATATTAAAAATAAATTAAAATTATACGTATATTTATACACAAATACATAAGGGCAATTTACATAAATAAATTGTTACACCTTTAAAATTACGTAAATACATTGTTTCCAAAATAAAGACGCAAATACATTGTTTCATAGATCTATAGAAACCGTTACTGGCAGTAGCGGTTTACATAAACACAGAATTCACTACTGTCAGTCACGAATTACGTTCAAATGTAGCAGCATAAAAATCGCTAGAGCCTGTCGCGGTTTCTATTTGTTTGGGGTTGGTCATAAACCGCTACTGTCAGTAGCGGTTTATGTGAATTGGGACACGTGTGTAAACTGCTGGAGGCAGCAGCGGTTTACGTTGTTGAGAGAGAAAGAAACGAGTATACATTTTTTGCAATCATATGATTTATACAGATAAAAAATGAAGTAATTTTTAAAGAAAAATGTATGCTTTAGTGAATTTTTTACTAAAAATAAATAATTTTATCATTCATGAGTTTTAGAAGGAATGAAGATAAAAAAAAATAGTCTTAGTTTATATATTATAGTATTCTGTGAGTACACACTCTTTGATTTGCTATTTAGTCACATTTTAATAATAAATACAAATAAAAAATTATTACATGGATATTTATATTTTTTATTTTATTCATCAAATTATGATGCTATCACTATTGTTTATCCAATCAATTAACTATAAAATACAAATAGTTTTTTATTTTTTGGTATAAGACAACAAAGTTGCACAAAAAAAAAAATTATTTAGCTAGAACCTCAAATGCAAATCAATACCAAAGAACACAACCCCATGTTACAAACTCTCCGAATCTCCTTTGAATGGTTGATATAAATAAAAGAGAATGAAATGATTTTTTAAGAAAAAAATATATGCTTTAGTGAACTTTTGGCTAAAAATAAATTATTTTATTATTTATAAATTTTAAAAGAGATGAGAATAAAAAAATAGTCTTAGTTTATATAATTTAATACTTTGAGTACTGTATTTTTTATTTGTAATTTGGTCTTACTTCTAATAATAAATACAAATAAAAACTCAAAGAGTAAGTACTCACAAAGTAGTAAAATAGCAAATCAAAGAGTAAGTACTCACAGAATATTAAAATATATAAACTAAGACTAATTTTTTTTTTTAATCTTCATTCCTTCTAAAACTCATGAATGATAAAATAATTTATTTTTAGTAAAAAATTCACTAAAGCATACATTTTTTCTTTAAAAATTACTTCATTTTTTATCTATATAAATCATATGATTGCAACAAATATATACTCGTTTCTTTCTCTCTCAACGTAAACCGCTACAGCTTCCAGCGATTTACACACGTGTTCCAATTCACATAAACCGCTACTGGCAGTAGCGGTTTATGACCAACCCCAAACAAATACAAACCGCGACAGGCTCTAGCGGTTTCTGTGCTGCTACATTTGAACGTAATTCGTGACTGACAGCAGCGGATTCTGTGTTTATGTAAACCGCTACTGCCAGTAGCGCTTTCTATAAATATATGAAACAATGTATTTGCGTCTTCAATTTGAAAACAATGTATTTGCGTAATTTTAAAAGTGTAACAATTTATTTATGTAGCCAATGAGTAATAGCTCAAATGGCATAGTCTCCCCATACTCAATTAAGAGGTTACGGGTTCGAGTCTCCTATCTTTAGTAAAAACAATTTATTTATGTAAATTGCCCAATACATAATAAGTTAATAATTAATTTTTATGTGTAAATAACATTTTTAATATATATATTTTATTTTAATAGTTAATTTTAGTGGATTTCCTAAAAGACAGAGGATAGTATAAAATTTCAGATTTTTTAAAATTAAATAATAAGACATTTATAATTTATTATATTTATTTAAGACTATATTTTTAAGATTTTTATATATAAATTTGATAATTTTTTATTTATAATTTAGGGTTTTAATAATTAAAAAATAATAAAAAATTTATGTGTTTTAATTTTAATATTAAATTTTTGAACCTTATTTTATAAATAAAAGAAAATTAATTTAATTATATCTAATTTTATTTAAATTAGTATTTATTTAAAAAAATTTATAAATTGATAATTAAATAATATTTTAAAGATAATTATTTTATATTTAATTTAATTTTTATTTTTTATTCTATCATATAATTTTATTAATGTTTCCTATACAAATTCCTACACAAACCATAATCCTAACTTACACACAACTCATACAAACCCTGATCCTAACACTACAAAAAAAATAATATTTGTAATAAAAATAATTGTTATAAAAAATCAAAATTTTAAAACAAAAAGAATTTGTAATAAAAAAAAGGGGTCGTTGTAGTATGTTCAATTACAAAAAATTTTTGTAACAAAAAATAGAACTATTACAATTTAAAATAATATTTTATAAAAAAAATTTTTAATACAAAAAACGAAATTCGTTACAAAAGTAATAACACTTTTTTATCTTTAAAATATTTTTCGTAACAATTTAGATTTTTGTGTCATAATATTTTATTACAAAATACTACTTATTTTTGTAACTTTTTTTATTCTTAGTTACAAAAATAGAAATTTCATTTTAAAATATTTAATTAAATAATTAATATATCAATTAATTTTCTAATTTCACTAACTCAACATTTATACGATATATAATCGTATAGATAATTAAAATATCTTACATGTCCTTAAGACTCTTTTACAATAAAATAAGTTCTACAAATTTAACTAAACACAATTTTTTTCTAACATAAAATTGTATCATATCAAATTTATAATTCTTGACTCTTTTGGCATATTTCTGTCAATATAAAGTCTAGCATGTTGTCATCAATTTTGTACCCCTGCAAATATAAACAATGAAAACCAAAATTAAAAAATAACACATAACACTATCTTTATTCCAGTAAAAATTTAGAACTTACAAGTTAAAATTAACTTTCTTTAAGAATCTGTTCTTAAAGTTCAAAACTGCTAATCAAGAATCCAAATTATCAAGAATTAACAATTCAATATATAAACTTGGGCTAATTAATCACAATTCAATCACAATTTAATGAACAAAGTTAATAAATTTACATAAATATTAATTATCAAACAATCACTACAAAACACAATTTTTACCAAAGGCGATAATAAATACTTTCCAAATTTTAGGCCAAACATTCAAGGTTCAAATAATGAAAAAATCCAAAATGCAGCTAACGAAGTATAATAATCACAGAGCTAACAAAATATAATAACTTGGGAGTGGATTCTCTCCGGTAAAAAAAAAATTTGGATGGTATACAGTATTTAATCTCGTTTTTCATTGCTCTCTCTTTCCTATTTAATTTTGGTCCCATTTATAAAATTAAAAGTGAGAGATCATACTTTATTCTTAGTAGTAAAAAAAATAGAGAAGAAACTGGTTAAGCACATCCTACAAAAAAAAGTAAATTTTGTATTTTTGCCTTGTATTTTTTATTTTGTCTTGTATTTTTTATTTTGCAGTAAATACAAAGCAATTAACAATGCATTCGTGCTAAAAATTGCAAATCATTTGTCCTTAAACATGTGATCAGTATGCAAATAACTACTACTATGACAACATCATAACAGGCGTGAAAACTTTGCTACCAAATTCTCAATAAAAACAATAAGATTAGCAAAGTACTTGACCCTGTGCAAAATGGACACCTCTGCAACAGTTTTTTTTCATCTTGGAGGTCCCTTGATTGATTCGAAACTTAATGGTGCGAAGTCTTCTACAATGTTCAGCAACTTGGCTTTCTTTTCTTTTCTTGGAGGTCTCTTGATTGATCTGAAACTTAACTCCCCTTCGTACCATCCAGCTGCCACCCACAAGAAAAGGAAAAAGAAAGAAAGAAAAAAGAGAGAAGAGATGGGATCGAGGAAGAAGAGGGAAGAGAGAGAAACGGACACGGCGTTTGTAGGCATCACTGTCACCGTCGCCGCTGCTGTGTCACCTGGAGGAGAGAGATGCATGTTAGGGTGAGAATATCGCGGAGAGGGAAGCATTGCCGTTGAGCCAGAGCTGCCACTGAGATCTTTGTCGTCGCTGTTGTCGTTTAGCCAGGAATAGAGGGGAGACGACGCCGTCGTAGGAGAAGCCAAAGGAGATAGAGGGAGCTCGCGCAAGTTGTAGGGGCTGTCTTCGCACATCGTTGCCGTTCCGTCGTGCTCCTCGTCGCCGTCCATGAAGTGTCATTATTGTCTCATCGCTGCTACTGTTGTTGGGTCTATTGTGGCCGTGGAGAGGAGCGCCAATGGGAGAGAGAACCTGGATATTGCTGCTGTGGGAGTCACTGCCGAAGGAGGAGGATGGGTTTTTGTTGCTTCTGGAGCTCGCCGGAATCAACCGTTGGAGCTGTGCATGCTCTGTTCTTGGTATCTTTTTGGTACAGTGGTACAGAATTTCAAAATTACAAACTAACTGGCAAGTACACCGGGTCGTACCAAGTAATACCTCAGGTGAGCGAGGGTCGATCCCACAAGAACTAATGGATCAAGCAACAATAATTGAGTGATTTGCTTAGTCAGACAAGCAAAAAGGAGTGTCTTGAGTTCTAGATTGCATAAAATAGTAATTCAAGAAATTAAGAAAGCAAACAGTAAATTGGTTGTGAAAAGTATATGAGAAAATAGTTAAGGTTTTAGAGAAATTTATTTTTTCGGATTATAAATTCTTACCAACTACTTTAAGCATGCAAGATTCAACTCATGCCAAACTTTAATTGATTAAACTCTAATTCCTTAGTGATTTTATCTCCTCTAACCTAATCAACCGCCAGTTCTTTGGTCACTTAATTTAGATTTAAGGATTAGGTCCAATTCTAGTTTATTAGCCACATAAACCCTAAATACCCAAAGATAAGATGATTATATGTCACATATTACGTTAAATCCAGGTAATTAGAGAATTATGAGGATTTACTTTCAAGTTATTATTCAAGTGAGTTAACTTTTCCAAGATTCAACAAGAATTCAAGTAGAAAAAGAGTTATCTTCTAATATATTATAATTCCTAGGATGAAGAACGAAAGTAATCATTGAATTTAAATCAATACATTAATCAAAAGTAGAGTGACAATAGTGTTAATCCATCAAAATAAACAGAGCTCCTAACCTTAACAGAAGAGGTTTAGTTGCTCATGGTTCAGAGAAAAACTAAGGTTCCAAAATTGTGTGAAGTGATGAATGAGGAAGAGAGGAGAGAAGATAGCTTGAAGGGCTGAATCTTTAATTCTTTTATATCTAACCAAATTGATTTGAAAATAAAATAAAATAATAAATCTAAAACTTAAAAGATTGTGTTTTGTTTTAAAAATAATGAAAAGAAAATAAATAAAAGAAAAATAAACTGAAGATAATAAATCCACGAAGCTGTCTTTGGACTCTAAAATGCGCTACTGGTGCTAAATGCCAGCCTTGGCGTTTAGCGTCGTTGAGGCAGAGAGAATTGTGTGAGTTGCTATCTTCCTGGCATTTTAGCGCTACTAGCGTGTGGTTCTGGGTGCGATTTACGAGGCACCTGGCGCTAAACACCGAGTCGTGGCGTTTGGTAGCAGCTTCACAGAGAGCTTGGATACTTTACGAGGCTTGTGGTGCTAAACGCTAGTGTCGCTGGAACCACATCAATTGGATCTCTATAACTCAAGTTATGCTCGTTGGCGTACGAGGAGGTCAGGATTGACAACATCCACTTTCTTCCTTTTTCTTCTGCACGAACTCTGTCAAACTCGCCCGAATCTTTTCTGAAATTAATAAAACCACAATGCGCATCAAAGTAGCATCCAAACATGTCTCAAACACTAAAAAATCTCATAAAACTTAATAAATCTATATCTAAATTACTAAGAAAATATAGAAAAGATGTTCACACATCACAATAACAAACTTGAATTGTTGCTTGTTCTCAAGCAACTGAAAACAATATGAACCTGAGAAGTGAAGTTGCCTAAGAGTTGAGTTTTAATTAAGCTCCTGTCTATTCTCTGAGTGGGGTTAATGACACTGTGATTCTAAACAGTTTCGGTATCTCACTATCCTTTGAAGCTCAGAAATGTTAATGTCTTTTGGAACTAGAATTCGAATAATATTATGAATTCTCTTCTTTTTATCCTCTGATTAATCCTTGAACACAACATTTTCTTTTTCTTTTTTTTGGTGCTTTGCACCTTGAGCCTAGCCGTGACTCTAAATAATTTGTCTCAAGCTTCATTTGACATAAAAACATCACATGCACTTAAATGGAAAACTCTTTGAGTTCTGATTTTTCTTTTGAATTTGTCTAGTCAGTGATGCTCAGAGCCTTTGGCATACTCTTTATTTGTACTTGGCTTTGACTCTATGTGTTCCGTCACAATAATTCCTTGACACATTCACACCACAAGCATATGGCTAGAAAAATAACTCTTTTGAGCTTTTTGATCATATTTAACCTTCATAGTCATTGATACTCAGAGTTTTGGGCCTTGTTTTTTTATTTTTTATTTTTTTTACTGTTTCTTTTACTTCAAGGATTAATTTCTTGTTTAATTTAGAGAATTCATAATACTTCTCTAAATTTATGTATCTCATGAATTAACAATCTTAACTCCAAGATCAAATATACACTATTCTCTTCATGCATTTAAAATCACAAATAAATAACACTACATCAAAATAAATAAGAGAATTCAGAATATAAACTTAATTTGTCATGCAATACATCACCTTTTTTTCAGATTCAAGCTTAGAGAGCGATACATGAGAAAACTTTTTCAAACTAAAATTAAAACACTAAAATAATGAACTAAAACTAAAAAAATTAAAAATGCTAATAATCATACAAAGGACTGAAAACAAATAATAGAAAACAGGAAATAATAAAATAAGAGCAAAAATAGGAAAATAGCATAAAAAATTCAACCACCTTAGTCATCGTGGTGGTCGTCTCCTCCGTGAAAATAATTCACCTCCCTTTGTTGCCATTGATAATAAGATAAATAGAGAGCTCGCTCGACAACACCAAACTTAAAAGCTTGCTTGTCCCCAAGCAAAGAAAAACTAAAAAAGGGGAGGGACATAAAAAGTGCACGGATGAATAAAAACAAAAATAATGCAAAGAAAGATAGGAGTGATATAAGGGAAATAGTTTTTTTTTTACGCTTGTGTGTACGCACACAAGTCCATGCGTATTCATACTGGGTTAAAAGAGGAGGGTTGTGCGCACGCACAGCATTGTGCGCGCACACCCGTCAGAGATGTTGGAGATGTTGGTCCTCCTCCTAGTGCTAAACGCCATGTTGCCGCGTTTAGCGCCACCACCGCATTAATTGCTCATCAAAATATGTGCACCATGACAATAAATGCCAAGTCGGGACATTTAGCGCCAGCCTCCTAGTGACATTCCTCAAAATGCGTGTCTCCTGGCGCTAAACGCCAAGTTGCAGCATTTAGCGTCGAGACACCTGAACTGAACATCCTCCAGAGTGTGCTGAATTCCCTTCTAATTGCACCTGTTCCTGTTTTAAACACTTTGCATGACCAAAACACACGTAAAAGAAGGAAAATTATACAGAACCAAAATAAAATAAAATAAAATAAAATGCGTATAAAATCTAAGGATACTAAATATTGGGTTGTCTCCCAACAAGAGCTTTTTTAACATCACTAGCTTGACGGTTGATTTCTTGTTATGGTGGGGTTAATCATAGTGCTTCAACTCCTCCCTCTCACTGTGAATTTTCTTCCTGTGTCCCTATGAAGTAGCTCAATATGCTCAAGAGAGAGGATTCTATTTACTGTATGAGGTAATACTGGATTTTGAGTAAACACCACCTTTAATCCTGGTGAGAAACCTTCAGTGGGGATCTTTTTGTTTCTCCATTTCCTGGGCACTTTCTTCTTGGGAGCCTCTCCCTTTCTTGACACTGCACTCCCAACACCAAACTTAGATTTGATGTTAGGAAAATTTTGTTGATTGTCACCAAAGAAGGCTTGAGCTGCAAACTCTGTTTTACATCATTAGGGGGTTTTTGGAACTCAGTCTTCATACAATTGACTTCTTCACCTGAGTGATGTATGAGTTTAAAAACCCTGAAGATTAAATGCTCTTCATGCATCATCAGCATTACTTCACCTTCTTCCACATCAATCATAGCTCTTCCAGTGGCTAGGAATGACCTTTCTAGGATTATAAAAGCATTTTCATCCTCCCCCATGTCAAGAATTACAAAGTCTACTGGAAGGAAGAACATACCCACTTTGACCAAGATATTCTCCACTATTCCATGTGCATGCTTCAAGGATTTATCTGCCATTTGTAATGCTATCCTTGTTGGTTGTTCTTCTTTGATTTGCAACTTCTTTATCATAGACAAGGGCATTAAATTGATACTTGCGCCTAGATCACACAAGGCTTTCTCAAAGGCAGTTCTCCCAATGTTGCATGAAATTTGAAAGCTCTCTAGATCAAGCATCTTCCTTGGCAAATTACTCTGAATTATGGCACTACATCCTTTGGTCAGGAACACTATCTTATCTCCCTTTAAAGTTCTCCTCTTAGATAGCAACTCCTTCATGAACTTAACATAGAGAGGCATTTGCTCCAAAACCTCAGCAAAAGGAATATTGATTTGTAACTTTCTGAAGACTTTCAAGAACTTTGAAAACTGCTTGTCCTCGGTCTCCTTTTGAAGCCTCTAAGGATATGGCATCTTTGACTTGTACTCAGGTGCTTTAGACTTCACTGGATATTGCTTAAGATTAACCGGAAAGGGATTATCAGGGTGCCTCTCAGGGGTGTCCTTCTCCTTGGCTTGTGCCTTCTCTGTAGCTTCTTTTTCAACCGATTTCTTAATAACTTGTGCTTCCTTACCTACCACTGGTCCACTTACCAAGGTGATAACCTTGCACTCCTCTCTTGGATTTGGAATTGTGTTACTAGGAAAGGTATTTGTGGACCTCTGATCAATCTTAGTAATTTTTGTGACGAGTTGACCCATCTAAACTTCCAAGTTTCTAATTGCAGTTCTGGTTTCCTGTATGAAACTAAGAGTACTCTTGGAGAGCTCTACAATTATAGATTCCAAGTCAGAAGATTTTTTAGAATGAGAAGGTGCATTGTTATTGTTGAAATCACTCTTATTGAAATTATTCTGATGGTCCTGATTATTATTGAAGCTCTGGCGCCTCTGTGGGTGATTTCTCCATCTAAAATTTGGGTGATTTCTCCATTCCGGATTGTAAGTATTGGACACAATTAACCTGTTCAGAGGGAACTTGACCATAATTTTAAGGCTCACCTTAAGAGAAACCGCCACTCATGTCATAGGAAGCATCTTGGGTATTAATAGCTGAAACTTGTAGTCCACCCAAGTGTTGAGTAATGACATTTATCTGTTGCGACAGAGTCTTGTTCTGAGAGAGAATTGTGTTCAAAGCATCCAATTTCTTAACTCCTTTCCTCACAGAGGTCCTCTCAGAAGAATACAGATATTAGTTGTTTGCAACCATCTCAATTAAATCTAGAGCCTCCTCATGGGTCTTTTTCATGTGAAGAGATCTGTATGTAGAATTATCCAAAGACATTTTGTCGACCTCAGTAACTCCATCATAGAAAATCTGTAACTGGATCCAGTCTGAAAACATGTCAGGAGGACATTTTCTAAGCATCAACTTGTACCTCTCCCAAGCTTCATAGAGAGATTCACCCTCTCTCTGCCTAAAAGTCTGAGCATCAGTCCTCAGCTTAGTTAGTTTCTGAGGTGGAAAGAATTTAGTCAAAAATCTATTGACCAACTTGTCTCATGTATCCAAGCTCTCATTGGATTGTGTGTCAAGCCACTGCTTGGCTTTGTCCCGTACAGCAAACGGAAAGAGCAACAACCTATAGATATCAGAATGAACTCCATTGGTCTTCACCGCATCATAGATTTGTAGGAAATTGGAGATAAATAGTCTTCCTGTGGGAGTCCATGAAACTGATAGTTTTGTTGCACCAAAGTGATGAGCTAAGGCTTTAACTCAAAGTTGTTAACAGCCACAGGGGGTACAACAATACTATTGCCATAGAAAGTGGGACTAGGAACAGTGTATGAGCCAAGTATCCTTCTAGGTTGCTCAGGTACATTAGGAGTATGAGGAGCTTTAGGAATAGCAATATTGTTCTTGTTCAGCTCCATAGTAACTTCTTCAGATTCCTTCTCAAAATTATCCTTGAAATTCTTATCAGCTTTGTAAACCCTAGTCTGCTGTAAACATCTTCTCAAAGTACGTTCAATCTCAGGATCAAATTTAAGAAGAGGTTCCTTTTCCCTGTTCCTACTCATAAACAAACAGAAGACAAGAAAAAAGTGGGAATCTCTACGTTAGAGTGAAGAGAATTTTCAGTGAGGTAACTTGAGTAAAAGAGATAAAACAAAATAAAATAATAAATTAAGCTAAATTTTCGAAAATTAGAAAGAAAAAGGAGTGAAATTTTTCGAAAATAATAAAAGAAAATAAAATGAATAACACAAAGGAAACACCAAACTTATTTTCGAAAATTAAAAGAAAAGTTTTAAACAAACTAAAGCAAAATATTTGAAAAAATAGGGAAAAAAATTAAACAAAAATTAAGGCAAAGAACGTCTAATCTAGAAAATCAAACAATGGATAGTTGTCAATCACAGTCAATCCCCTACAATGGCGCCAAAAACTTGTTGTAGAATTTCAAAACCACAAACTAACTGGCAAGTGTACCGGTTCGTACCAAGTATTACCTCGAGTGAGTGAGGGTCGATCCTACAAGGGCTAATTAATCAAGCAACAATAATTGAGTGATTTGCTTACTCAGACAAGTAAAAAGGAGTGTTTTTGAGTTCTAGATTACATAAAAAAGTAATTCAAGAAATTAAGAAAGCAAACAGTAAATTGGTTGTGAAAGGTATATGAGAAAATTGTTAAGATTTTAGAGATATTTATTTTTTCGGATTAATAATTCTTACTGTTCATACCCTGGGTCGAGCTGTCCGACCCGGAATGTTCTACTGATAAGTCGACTGACTTCTTCAGGTCAGCACAATCCGACCTCCTCTCAGAGAGCTCGACCAAATCACCAGGAAAGCCCAAAAAGGGCCCAAATGGAGAACCGCGCCCCAAAACCTAAGGCAGCCCAAGCCTATAGAGAGAAGGGTGGTTCCCTTGAAGATAAGATGACCTCACTTGAAAGATAAAGATAAGATAAGATAACTAACTTATCTTATCTAAAAAGGTCACTTTACACCATTATAAATACACTGGAGCACCCAAGTATAACTCATACTCTGATTCTACTAAAAACCTGCTTAATACCCTTGCTAACTTAAGCATCGGAGTCCCTTGCATGTACCACCACCCTCCGGTGACGAAGGATCAACACCACCATCAAGCCCAGCAACTTGGACACATCAGCTTCGACCCATACAGGAGATCTCGTCCGAGATCGACCTACAGTTTCAGGTAACCCTCGGAACACTTACCAACTACTTCAATCATGCAAGATTCAACTCATGAAAAACTTTAATTGATTAAACCCTAATTTCTTAGTGATTTAATCTCCTCTAACCTAATCAACCGCCAATTCCTTGGTCAGTTAATTTAGATTTAAGGGTTAGGTCCAATTCAAGTTTATTAGCCACATAAACCTTAAATACCCAAAGATAAGATGATTATATGTCACATATCGCGTTAATTCCAGGTAATTAGAGAATTTTGAGGATTTACTTTCAAGCTGTTATTCAAGTGAGTTAACTTTTCCAAGATTCAACAAGAAGTCACATAAAAAAAGGGTTATCTTTCAATATACTCTAATTCCTAAGATGAAGAACAAAAATAATCCTTGAATTTAAATCAATATATTAGTCAAAGTAGAGTGACAATATTGTTAATCCATCAAAATAAATAGAGCTCCTAATCTTAACAGAGGAGGTTTAGTTGCTCATGACTCAGAGAAAAACTATGGTTCCAAAATTGTGTAAAGTGCATAATGAGGAAGAGAGGAGAGAAGAGAGCCCAAAGGACTGGATCTTTTATCTTTTTATATCTAACCTAATTGATTTGAAAATAAAATAAAATAATGAATCTAAAACCTAAAAGATTGCGTTTTGTATTAAAAATAATGAAAAGAAAATAAATAAAAAAATAAACTAAAGACACTAAATCCACGAAGTCTTCTTTGGACTCCAAAATGCGCTACTAACGCTAAACGCCAAGCTCAGCGTTTAGCGCCACTGAGGTAGAGAGAATTGTGTGAGTTGTTGTCTTCCTGGCGTTTTAGTGCCACCAGCATGTGGTTCTGGATGCGCTTTACGAGGCACCTGGTGCTAAACGCCGAGTCGAGGTGTTTGGCACCAGTTTCACAGAGAGCTTGTATACTTTACGAGGCTTGTGGCGCTAGACGCTAATGTCGCTAGAACCGCGTCAATTGGACCTATGTAGCTCAAGTTATGCTCGTTAGAGTGCGAGGAGGTCAGGGTTGACAATATCCACTTTCTTCCTTTTTCTTCTGCACAAACTCTGTCAAAGTCGTCCGAATCTTTCCATAAATTAATAAAACCACAATGCACATCAAAAGTAGCATCCAAACATGAATTAAACACTAAAAAATCTCATAAAAACTTAATAAATCTATATCTAAATTACTAAGAAAATATAGAAAAGATGCCCACACATTATACAGCAAGTCGTTTTGCTCCGAGAATCCTTTTAATCGCTATTTCGATATATATTGCTGAAATTTCTGCGGCATTATTGCAATAGGATTGAGTTTTGATCCTTACATGTGGTGTTTGAAGTTGCTATTGTTGTTGCGGAAGCGGTATAGAACTGTGGTTAAGACTGTCGCGAGCCAGGAAAAAAGGGGTTTTGCACGTTTTATAGCTTTCAGATTTTGACTATTTGAGATAGGGCTTTTTTTAAAACTTATTTTATATTACGAAATTGTTATAAATTAATATCAATATATATATATATATATATATATATATATATATATATATATATATATATATTTGGTGATTGTGTAACTGGTTTGTTTTGGAGGTATATGACTATCTACCTGACTAAATTATTGATTTTTAGAGTTAGCATGTGGTTATTAATGAAAATTGATTTAAAAAGTGAATTCGTTTATTTATGCTGAAAAGTGATTTTATTTTGAAAATTGAATTTATATATATATATATATATATATTTATTGAGAAAGTGGTTTTGTGTTGGACATCCGACTTATATATATTTATATTGAGTAATGAATTGGTTTTGAAATTGTTAAAAAGAGTTTGAAAAATGTGATTTAGATGGAACCTTAAAGGGGGGTAAAGTTCGAGTTTTAGGGGAGATGCTACTGAAATTTTTTAAGTGTTTAAATAAAATTTAATAATAAGAATTAGTTTATTTTTGTAAGAATTTAAAGAATTTTGAGAGTTTTGATTATGGTTTCGAAAATGGGTTAGAAGTTTTTATTAAAGAAAAATGAGTTTGGTTTGATTAATTTTATCAAAAGAGATATGTCTGAAATATTTTTAAAGACTTTAGAATAATTAAAGTAATGAATTTAAGGATAAATATTTTTGGAATTTTCAATTAGGATTATTAATTGGGTATGACTTTGACTCTTACCAAAAAAATTTTAAAGCTAAGAATGATTTTAAATTTTTTAAAAAAAAAATTTGAACTTTAAGTGAAACTAAAGTTAGTTTTGAAAAATTGGATAAATAAAATAAATTTTTATTAGATTATTTTTAATTAAAAGAATATATTTTAAAAATATTTAATAAATTTAAAATATTTAATTTTGATTTCACAAGACGGAATTTTTTAAATTTAGAAATGAAATTAAAATTGATTTTGGTAACTTATTTTAAAATTGAAAGTGATTTAAGAGTTATGGGTATTTTAAATAGAACTGTGAAGAAATGGATGATTGAAGTTTCGTATTCTAATCCTACAAATTTATATCTACAACTAGAGATAATTGTAATCAAACTCAGGAACCCTTGACTTTCAATTTTTCGAAATTGCATATTAATGGAAGAAAAACAAAATATTTTCATTGTCCAATTTTCCAAAAAAGAAATGTATATCGGGATATGAGTTTTGTCATATCCATGAAACCCGACAAACAAAAGAAATTTTCATTAAGCTTCCTAGGTTGCATATTCGAATAAAATGAGAATATAAATAAATAAAGCTAGCGTGGTCAGCACCAAAAATAATAATAAAACTTTTGGGCAGTGCCAGTGGCAATCAATGTAATATGCCACTCAGAAATAATAAATAAATAGTCGCACAATTTCTCTTCTTATCTCCAAAATACCACTCATCATTATATTTATAGATATTCTTCAACCTCCTCATATCTTAGTTGAATCCATATTTCAAACTTCAAAAAAAAAAAAAAAAAAGAATGGTTGGTGCTGAACAAGTTCTGAAACTCCTAGATTCCTATTGGTTTGAGACTACAATCTTAACCAACAAAGCCCTTTCAAAACTTGATCAATATTCCCATAATAAGAAGGTGGTGGAAGAAGGAAAAGAAGAAGAACAAGTGATTCATATAAAGCTCATAGAAGAAGTTGCAAAAGCAGCTAATAATACACTTGAATTCAGGTCCTTCAGTGATCAAAACTTGGGATACACGGCATCTGTTTTCTCCGATTCGCCGTCGCCGAATTCCGTCCTCCCTTTACAGAAACTGAGGACAATTCCTTCCGGAGCAGACGTAAGAGAATTCGCAGTGGAAAGTTCTAGAATCCATGAAAACCAACACACAGTCAGAAGATTCAAGAACAGAGGCAATTTTTACAGCAGCAAGAGCTTAACGGAACTTGAGTTTCAGGAGCTGAAAGGGTTTATGGATTTGGGTTTTGTGTTCACTGAAGAAGATAAAGATTCAAGGTTGGTTTCTTTGATACCTGGGTTGCAAAGACTGGGAAGAGAAGGAAACGAAGAACAGAACAAAAATGATGAAATTGCTTTGGTTTCGAATTCTAAGCCTTATTTATCAGAGGCTTGGGATTTTTATGAACAAAAGGAGATTAGAAATATTTCATTGTTCAATTGGAGGGTGCCAGTTTTGGGAAATGAGAATGACATGAAGCACAATCTTAAGTCTTGGGCTCATACAGTTGCATCTATTGTAAGATAACCCTCAGCCCGAAATTCACGTCAAATTATTTTTATGTGAAATTAATAGTTAAAAATTGTGAAATAATTTAATATATTTGATTAAATTGTAATCACATAAATAATCGTATGTAAAATTTTACCTAAAAAAATGCCTTACTTTTTTTTGTTATTATGTATTTATTTATTTTTGTTTAATAAAAAATCTTAATTGTAGATATCTTTTATCCAATATGTACAATTTTTTACCAAGATTTATTTTTCTCTATGTTTCTTTTTATTTTTGTCCCCATTTTTGTTTAGGCTGCAATTTAGGATTTTAGAGATGGAATAGAATTGCTATAAAATTCAAGAGGGATAAGATGGATATAGAGATATAAAGTATAAGGATTTGAATGTTCAGAAATCATTTTGAAGTTTATTCATAAAGAGAGATAATTCTTGAGAGTAAAGTAACCTTGATTTGCGTTTTGGACATTCCTGTACTAGTTGATTTTGCCATCTTGGTAGGGTAAATTTGTTTTCTTCCTCTGAAGAATCTTGATTTGTTTATTCAAATTCAAAGTTGATATAAAGATGTTTTTCACCTTCAATTAATTTTTTGTTTCTTTATTCAATAACTGAGCAATACAAATAACATTAGACAGGTGCCGTTAGCGTAGTTGACACGGGGACCTCATCAACAACTTAAATTATGTTGTTTCGTGAATAATAAGATTGGTTGGGCTAAAGTGGAAGAGAATAGAAGAAATGGTTGACTCATAAATTAATAATATATTTTCATTATTGTAGGGGATGATGTCTCTTAGAGCATATTTATGATGTTAGTATTTAAAAATAGAAATAGAAAGAATAACTGTGTGGGTGTGTTTTATAAATACGGGGCTATATATATACGATAGATCGGTCTATATATCGTAAGGCATAAAACACTACTATTCCTTAACAATTTAAGATATTTCGCCAGTATTTATTGGACTCTTTTAAGTACTTACTAGTAAAATATTATGCAAAAAAATAGTATCGATCTCAATGCATCCAAATTAGTCAATCCTTATAAAATAATAAATCTCATATTATATACTATGTAATTTATTTTTGTAAAATAGGAAAAACTTGACAAACAACTGTTTTCAAACCAAAGTTAAACTAATTTATTTGTTAGCTTAAAAATATTTCTCCAGTTGGATCAATTTTGATTACTATTTCACATTTAAATATAATATTTTCTCATATTTATATTTCATAGTTTACAAATTATTATACCTTGTATTTGTATACAGTATCGATGAAATATAGTCTTGATTTAGTAAAATATTTTGGAAATGTATTTGTGCTTTCTAAAAACACAAATATCTTTTTTATATTTGATAAATAGAAAAACTAATATTTTTGTACTTGCAGTTGAAAAATTAGAAGTATTTTAAAAGTACTTAAAGATGTATTTTTTTAAAATTAGTATATATTTATTAAAATGAAAAAAATTTAATATAATCTAATATATTCATAAATATACAATTTTGTATATCTTTATATTTATGTTTATTTTGATTTATTTATATTTTAAAAGTTATTTTATCAAATACAATTATTATTGTTTATACTTATTAATAGTCATTTGTAAGTTGATTTAATAAATATAAATACTATAATTTTTTAATGAAGTACGAATATTCGCTGTGTTGTCATGTTCATGTGAACATGACACTCACATGTGTGTCTTCCGTATCTAATTGTCTCTTAATAAAAAAAATACTTATCTGAACACGTTTGAACACACTTAAATATTATTATATGTTATCGTATCCAATTTTATCATGAACCTTTATTTTTTAAAAAATATTATATATTATTATTTATTAAAATCACAAATACATTAAAAACACTTAAAATATTAATTTATATTTTAATATTTATAAAATTTTTATATATTATTGTAATTTATTTAAAAATTATTTTATATTTTATATATACATTGTATTTCCGTGTCTTATAACAAATTAAAATTCGTGTTCATATTTTATAGTATATTTTTAAAAAAATAAATCGACCAATATTCTGAGTACGAATGAGAATGACATGATTTGGAAAAGAAAAACCCAGTTGCGGTTAACTGGATCGGATAAGAAGGATGAGTGTGCTATGGTATTTGTGAGAGAATATTCTCCCCTCATTCACGACTATTTAAAATGGAAGATACGTTGATGACGAAACCAAAATTTTTTTGCTAATCTAACAACAGCTCACAATATTGTTGTTTGAATCAAGAAGTTGACAATTTAAATGAAACAGTTTAATTAGTTGGAATTCCATCACTGTTGGACTATTTTTAAACAAATCTCCATAAAGTCATAATAAAAGCACATTGAAGTAAAGTAACTTTCTTCTATTATTATATTATTATTATTATATCTTACCCTTGTAAATAACGTGTTATATTTACTTGACTAGAGTTGTTGCATATACAATAAGAAATAGACTTACATGATTTAATTTTAGACTATGGTCAATGGATGAATTAATTACAGGGGATTTGTAGTTACATAGAAGATAGAGTGTAAAATATTGGGTCAGTTGTCGTTGCTTGAGGCAGCTTCTGGAAGCTTAAAAGTTGGAGGCTTATCAACACCCCTTCTTGAGTACTCCCTCCATCTTCTAGCAGCAGCAGCAGCTCTTTTTGCTCTTTCTTTCACTTCCTCCTCTGCAATAAATTATTAACATCTCAAATATCATAACTGCCAATTTGCATAGAGAATATATATCTCTCATATTTTGGTAGTTGTGAAAAAAAATTTTCTGTTAATCTTTATAATTTCATCAAATTTTTAATTAGATTTTTATAGTTTAAAAGTTTGTAATTAAAATCCTATACTAAATCAAAACTTTTAATTAGGCCCTTTCTAATTATTTTTTGTTAAAAAATATTTTTTTTGAATTATTCGTTTTTATGTTTGACGTAGAATGAATTATGGAATATTCTAATAAAAACACATATTCTAGAATGATTGTATTTTTCTTTTAAAAAATAACTAATAAAAAATTTGGTTAAATTATAAAGACTAATACAATAACTAATACATAAACCAAATCATAAGGCATAACTAGTCATATCAGTTGTTCAATGTGTAAATGTGTAATTTGTATTCATTATTACATCTTGTAGTTTATTCTACTGCACACGACCTCTCAATCGAAAAATTATTGCATATTTAGGTGGATTGTGTGTCATTCATTTACAAAGTGGCAGAATATATTACCATTTATTATGAATAGATCCGTATTTTTATTCGAAATGTCACTTTATAAATGAAAGAAGCATATTCCAAATGCTCCATGATGAGAATGCAATAATTTATCCCTCCTCACCATTGAATGTGGTGTGTGATCTATATACGATGGGTCTCACCTTCAATCTAATATTGAAAGAGTGTCTAGGCCATAAAATATTTCTAAATTGCTATATCAAAAAATGAAGGGAAACCTTGGAATGACAATTTAGTTATAGGTTCAAGTTGTGGAATCAGTCATGTGTCACGTTATACCAGTTTTTGCAGTTTGACATGGCCATACCTGAACTTTGGTATTCTTTTGGTTTTGCCCATAAGTTGTCCCAGTATGAGTTTGTTGCATCAGTACCTTTCTGCTTCATCATTCTCACTTTTGCTTGCTCCTTCAAGAAACTCATCACATTAATAAAGTATTCAATTCAGGACATGGTTTTTTTGTGGAAAGATAAATCAGAATATAAGATTTATTACCAAGACTTTTGCTTGCCTCTTTTCCCATCTGCTACTTGCCTGTCATAAGATCAAGTTAAGAAGAAGTAGAACGCGTAAATAATTCACACATATATGGTACACTATGAAGTATAATATCCTGAAAACCATTCTATTAATCCATAGCATTATGGGCCGTATCAAAAGCTGTGACAAGTTAAATTTTAAGTTGTGAACATAAACAATCACACCTTTATGATTGAAGTTGAAGCAACCGAAATCGCAACCACAATTTAAAACCATTTGAGTTTGATTCCTTAGCTAATGATACTTAGATGTTTTAAGTTGAAAATTCAAGGTAATTCAGTCAGGTTTCGGAGCATGCAGAATATGGTCATTTCAAGCATATTTCAAAGTGAGAAAGTCTATTGAACCCCCTCAACAAAATGCAAATTAAGAAGTTACAAGAAAAACTTTGAACATGCAAATAACTTACCATTCTGAAAACATCACTTGATGCTGACCCCATACCAGAAAGCATTAGGGCAACCTGCAGAGAGGTATAAAACAAAGAAGATGAAGACAGAAAACTCATGAATAGAGATCATAAGAGGGAAAAAAATTGAAGGAAGAAACGGACTCCTTACATTAACTCTCTCTACACGGCGCATCTCGTCTTCAAGTAGTGACAATTGTGCAGCTGAAGTCCAATGAATGCAGTCAACAGGGCTTGAAAAATAAAAAATAAAAGAAATCAACAATCTCGATCGGCTTAGTTGCTTCACAAGGTTAGAATTCTAGCTCTTCGAGATTAGTATCTCACTGATGGCTCAAGATCCTACAGAAGGAGGCTTTTTTTGCAACATTATCATACCAGAGGTTATGAAGTTCTAAGATCTAATAGCATCAACAGATAATAATATATATCATCTAGAACCCTGAGGAGGAAAAGTTCTTGTTCACATATAAACATGAAACTGAATCCTGGTGTAACGGTACCTTGTTATACCTCATAGTGGATTTTAACTACAAATGAAGGTTCTGCATTTGGAATTAATGATCAGTTGAATGAGTTAACCCTTGGATGTTTCGATACGTATGTATATTGTTGACAAAGGATGAATATCAAAACATGTGATTTGCATGCTTTCATGAAAATTCAATTGATATGCTTACAATCTTACATAATGCATCCCTATACTGAATAACACTATATTTTTCTTTCTTTCATTTTGGTAAAATGAATAGCCAAAAATTTTGAGAGTTTAGCTTGTCTATTATTGTGTGTTGAATATGGAGTTCATGTGCTATGTTATTGTGTTTCATGTTTTGCGAATCACTCGAAATGTTAGTTTATATGATGTCATATGGATTTCTCATCATCACTTGAATATGTTTCTCTTTTTTATTTAACTAAGATCAGTATAAGAGAAAGATATTAGATAGCTCAGACAGTAATGAAAAATTGAGGTGGCTCAATTATACTTATATCATGCTTTAATTAAATCCTCAGAAAGAAAGTTGCAACAAGCGACCAAAATGGATGATTAATAATCAATTAGAGTCATGCAGAGAGAAAATAATAATAATAATAATAATAATAATAATAATAATAATAATAATAATAATAATAATAATAATAATACCAAGTATCAATTGCTTGTTGAACTAATTCAGGGTTCCCACATTGGCTGTATACTCTGGCTCTTCCAAAGTCCTCTTCTATTGAAAACACATCAGGGGCCACATTGGCACAATTTTTGCATCCTGTTCAGGAATTTTGCAACATAACAGGAATTTTTCAACTTACATAACATAACTTTCTAGATATATCATTGCAAAACTAAGTAAAAAAGTACCTATGCAGCTGAATTCATCAACAAAAGCATGATCCTTTGGGCTAGAATCATCGAGGAAGGGATTCATTGATGTCAAAGAATAACCGTGAATTTCGTCGTAAACCATGCGTTGAACAGGATCGCTTAGCACCTGCACACTGCAATAGTCAATTTACAATGCAGAAAACATAGGGTAAAGTTTCAATGAACATAATTTAAGATATTAAAAATGAAAAATACTGCATAGACTTCATTGATGAATGTGCAGAAATTTGTAGTCTCCGGGTCATTGCCACTCAAATCAGGGTGACAAGCTTTCATACAATTATAATAGGCCTTCTTGATCTGTGCCGGTGTAGCGTCCGGAAGCTAGTAAATTCCACCAAACAATAAATTTTTATTAGTTTCATTTCATTTTTTTTAGTGGATTTTAAATTTATTGAAGCTTTTATGATTAAGATTTTCACAAATCATATTACGAACTTAGTAACTATAATTGGAAAAGAATTAGTTAGTTGGCTAAAAGAAACTACCACTATTCCAACTGATAAGTGAACCATAATATTTTGATGAACATTAATGGTCAAAATAAAAAGAAACTTTGACTCTTTAACCAAGTGTCAGAATTTCATTACTTCTAGTAATTTTCCTTCCGTTTTTTAATAATTTCTGCAAAAACTAATAAGAAGTGAAAAAAAAAAGAAATAGAATTTGATCAATTACCAAGCCCAAAACTGCATAATAGTCATCAGCAACAGCATCAGTGGTAGAAAAAGATTCCTCAGCGGCAACTCTGAGCCTTCCAAAATTGAAGCCTCTTCTGTTACCATTGTGTGTTACGAAGCTCCAAGAATTTGCAGCGTTTGGCATTACACGCCATGATGATGTGGTTCTTGGACACAGACTCAGTGAAGGATTTTGGACTGGAGAGAGTAACTGAGCCATTCCAATACCAAGTCTCTACCGAAATTGAGTATAATATATAAATATATAAAAATAATAATGATAATTGTGGGTGGTTGTTGGATATTGTTGAGAGTGGAAAATGGAGTATTTTGCAATATTTGCGGAGGGAGAAATTTTGGCGAGAAGGGTGGTGTTGCTGACATGGCAGTGTCACAGCCAAAGACATTCAAAAGAATCTGCACGAACCCTGAGATGAATCTATGAGGGGGAAAAGAACGAGGACGAATTGGGTTTCACTAGAGGTGGCACGTGTCCTCACGTGCACAGGTGTTGCATTGCATGGTTTGTCACTTGCTTGCCTCGTCTTGTAAGTTGTAAATTGTAATTTTCTTTTTTTTTGGTAAACGCTTGTGTTGTAATTTGCAAGTGCCTTTTAGTTTTGTTTTGGCGTTGAAGTGCCACTACGATAATCGGCAAAAGATAAAAAAGTTGAAAAGATTTGTAAAACAATAAAATAAAAATTGATTATTATTAAATTTATGATTTTATTAGGTGGGAATTTTATAATTTTGATTTAAGTTCGATGGATAAATTACTAAAAATAATTCGAATTATCCTACTGCTGACAAAAATATTATCAAATAATTTTTGTTAACATAAAAGTAAAATTTTTAATTTTACACATGTATTTTTGTCATGTTTTTAAACAATTTTAAAGATATTTTTATTAATGACAAAATTTAAGAATATTTTTATTAGTAATAAAATAACTCAAGTGCATTTTTTGTGATTTATTCAAAATTGATTTTATTGGACAAATTATATAAATAAATAAAATTTATTTTAAGAGTAAAGTACTAATTCAACACTGTTCATTTGCCTGAATAATAACACGACCCTTAACAAAAAGAAAAAAGATTTATTTCGCTCCCTGTTTCTATGTTCCGTCTGCTAATGCGGTTCTTCTATTACTTTTGCCATCGAAGAGTAACAAAACTTGTTTATGTATCTCATTAACCTGCTTAGCTAGAGAGTTAAAGTTGTGAGGTGGAGATTAGAGACCCACATGACTTGTTAGAAAGGACAAGAGCATATCTATCCTTTTCCATGTGAGCACAAATAATACTATTTTGTTCTCCCAGAAGATGTTTCGTTTTACGCCTTATAGATTTTTCTATAAAACTCTCTAGACCCTTTCTAACAATTATAAGAAAATCCTAGTAGAGGAACCTTTTCCTCCTTTGAGGGAGTGGTGAGTGTACAAAGTTGAAGGGATGTGCTCACAAGGTTGTTGACGGAGCCTCTCACGATGAAGTTGATGGAACTTAGACGGCGCTACTGACGAAATTTGGATGGTTATTGTTGATATCACGAAGTGTAGAGGTATGTGTCGTTGTCCCTCTCTCTTTTTATGTGTGTGGTCTTGAGTATGACATGCAACTATTGTTGTCTGAATTCAGCTATGGTTAAGGTTTAAAAATGTTAAAATATTTTGTGTATTGTCATGCCCTAGAAGTTTTCTGAATTTAAATAATACGAAAGTGAAGAGATTTGTTTAAAAATAATTCTTTATGTAATAAATTAAACAAAGTTGAAATAAAGTAATAGAATTAGGTATTTATAATAAGGTCAGATTAAAATTCTTGTGTAATATATTTAGAGTTTTTAATTAGGATTTAACTTAGACCTTTTAATTTTTTAGATGGTTAAATATTTGGTTGTCCTTGTGTTTCATCAAGAGAAAAAATTTTAGAAAGACAATGAAAAAGTTCTACACTATTTGCATGAAAAAGTTCAAAAGTTTTTACCATTAAATGTTGACTTAATTAATCTTTTTGATTTGATAATTTTATTTAAAGAGTTAGGCTACTTAAAATATAAGACTATATACTGATATGATGTGACTAACTTTGATATGGAATCTGGGCTTCATGTCATTTAGAAAATGGAGAGATTAATAAACTGAGGGAAGTTTTTCTTAAGAATAGAGATAGAGATGTGGATGAATTTTATATCTATTTCAATCATCTTGTGGATCTGCCAAAGGTAATTAATATTAGAGCTAGGGAGAAAACTGTGATTTTGAGTGAGAAGACACCCTCTGATTCATCAACATCTTCCTCTGGTGATGAATTTAAAAGTGTTGAGAATGAGGGTTATAAGCCTTCGCTTCTTAGATATTAGTATGATGACAGTAGCAATGACAATAGTTTAAAGAGAAGAAAAAGATGAAGAGTCCTATTAAAAAAGGGGTGTCACCTAAAGAAAGTAATAAGGCTGGTGCATCTAAAAAACGGATTAACTCAACAAATAGTAGGCCAAAGATGTCCCCAAAAACTACTAAAAGAAAGTCTCTAAAAAATACCCTAGTACTAAAACAAATTTTGTACTTAGAGATGAGATGAATAAACAGAGAATATAAGATGAGAATAGTGGGCCTGAGCTAGATGTGAAATGCCCAAGAAGGTCTAGGAGAAGTGAGCCTGTTGGAGGAAGACTTAGTGGACATGTTGCTAATGTGGTTGATGGAGCTGAAGATTTCATACCTAACCCAACTACAGCAGAATTGGACAGTGATTTTGAGAAACCTCATGACTATGAAAGTGAAATGTTTAATAGTCTAATATCATTTGAAGATGAAGACAAGACAATTTATGATTCTTTTAATGGAGACTCTGAATATGGTGAGGTAGAATTTAAGGTTGGACAAATCTTTTTCACTATAAAAGTCTTCAACAAAGTTTTGAAGGATTATTTTGTGTACGAGGGTAAAGATATATTATATGTTAAGAATGAGAAACATAAAGTGAGGGTAGCTTGAACAAATGAAAATTGTCTTTGATTGGTTTTCACTTGAAATAGTGCAAAAAGTTGCTTTCCAAGTAAAAACTTTATATAATGAGCACTCTTATAGAAAGATATTTTGATAGTAATTTGGTTGACAGATCTTAGGTGGCTGAAAAATTGGTTAAGAGGCTTCTCATACAACCTGACCTTAAATTAAGGAAAGTCATGGATTATATGATAGAGGAGTAAAATGTTCAACTTAATCCAAAAATGACAGCTAGAGAAGGTTATAAGAGAGGTTATGATCGAAAATGAAAGAGTATAATATAAAAAGGCACGTGATTATCTAATGGAATTGCATAGAAGTAATTCTGGATCAACAATTCTAATGGAGACAATCTCCAACCTGAATCTCTGCCACTATTTGATAGGTTATATATCAGTTTGGATGCTCCAAAAAAAAGTTTAAGGAGGGATGTAGAGCATTGATTAAATTGGAAGGCTGCTTCTTGAAAAGCTAGTATGGTGGATAGCTTCTAAGTGTAGTGGGACAAGATGCCAATAACCACTTCTATGTCATTGCATATGTAGTGGTTCCTAATAAATGCAAGGATACTTGGAAGTGGTTCTTGACATTCTTGCAGGAAGACCTAGAAGAGGTAATACAATTTGAAAAGAATTTTATTTTAAACCAATAAAAAATAAATTCTACAACCTAACTTGTTCATATTCATGTATGATATGTTATTATGTATTTATTTATGATTTTATTTAATTTATGTAACTCTCTTGTATTGTTATTTTTCTGATTATGAAAGGACTTAGAATAGAAAGTGATACCTAATGCACATATGAGAGTATATGTAGAGGATATTGAAGTGCTCTAAGTGCAAAACATTTCAAGAATTTAGCACATCCATAGAAAAGTTAAAGCAGATAAATGAGGGAGCCTAAGAGTATATGTAGAGGTTTTATCCTGCTGTGTAGTGTAAGGATTATTTCATCCATGAGCCAAAAATTGATAATATTACAAATAATATGTGCGAGGTATGAAACATCAAAATTGTCGATTACAGGAGAAAGTCAATACTTACAATGTGTAAGCACTTGAGGTCCTACATTATGAAGAAAAGAGTTGTGAACAAAAAGAAGTTAGAAAATTACATTGGCATGTCAGCCCCTATGCAACAGAAGAAACTTGATGAGTTTATCAAGTCTAAGAGCACCAAATGGATAGCAATCTGGGCTGAAGACAATAATAAAATACTTTTTGAAGTTCATAGGCAAGGACACAAAGTTGGAGTAAACTTATAAAATAGAACTTCTACCTGCAAGCATGTTGTTGCATCTATGGCTAAGATGGGGCTAAAGTTAGAGGACTTCGTGCACATGTGGCTCACAATGGACAATATCAGATCAATCTACTAACATTGCATCAAATTAATCAACAATAAAAAATACTGAGTGTCAACTGATTCACCTAAGTCATTAATTACCTCTTTCAATTAAGAAATCTACTCATCTTCTAAAGAAAAGAATTCATTCTGTTAAAGGAGAGATACATTTTAATAAGGCTAAAAAGACATTTGAAGTGACCTATAACAAGTGTAGCCAAAAAGACAATTACTACCAAACTTGTTCCAATCCCTCAAAAGATTTTAATTAGAAGCATATGACCAAGAAGAAAAGAAGAGCTAACAAGAAAAATGTTGTATCAGTGAATTCTACCAAAACTACACAAGTATTGTTACTTTATGGTATGATTTATCTTATTTAAGAAATAATTAAGGGTTTAAGTATTACATTATGTATTAATCAGGGGTTTAATTGTCTGTAAATATAATGGTAAGGTATTTAATATATCATTTTTGAATAATAAATTATACAGGTCCTGGTAGTAGAGAGAGATAGTCAAAATGACAATATTGTAGGATGTTAGGAACTACCATGGGTTCAGTGGTGAATAGTCTTCAAAAGTATATTTTAAAGATATGCTCGTAATCTTTAGATATATAAATTGTATGTTGTTTGTAACTCTAGACAAAGACAAAAAAAAAAAAAAATCTACCTAAATCAACTTTAAAGAGAATGACACTAATAGCACAAGAGAATGAAATCCCACTTTCACAGTTTTCTCCCAAGAAGAAGTTATAATCTTTCTCCCAATTAGAATTATGTCATTACAAGATATAAATAATTGTGTGATATATAAAAATAACTTTGTTATTTGTAGGGAGCATATGAGATTATCAACTTAAAACCTCCCACCCCTGTAGACCATATCTTATCACAAAGGATAAAACACCCAATTGCTAGACTACCAACTACATCCACATTTGTTTCAATTTTTGTAGTGCATCAAAATTCTCCCACCGTTGACCTTTTTTTAAAGCCTCATGTTTCATCTATTACACAATTTTCTAATAATATTGTGTCTAATGTTCGTAGTAGATCTACGGTGCCTAAACCAAGTGGATAAGGTGGAGTTAAAATTGAGACTATTGCAATAGCAACCTCATCAAGATTCTTCAACTTTATCCTCCTATTCTTGGATTTAGGCTTCTTATGAAGAACTAGAAATGTACTCTTAGATTTATATATAAATAAATGTAGACTGTCTTTTTTGATAAACTAGTTTCTAAATAGCCACTATATGATACTTTGTTGGTTACTTTTGTGATAGGCTAAGTCTACCATAATTCTCAAAGTGTTTATGTTTGTGTCTCTATGTTAGTAAAGGGTTATATCTTTCCCACTTTTGGAATAAACTTATGCACATAATGTGAGACTTGACAACAATATCCAAATTCATGGGTACCCAACTTGCCCCCTACTCAGTCGGGTTGGGTAATAACCTGACTCGAAGTGAGACGGAGTTGGATTTGGGGTAAATCCGTCCCTACCCATCCCCAAGGTGTATAATAATAATAATAATAATAATAATAATAATAATAATAAATATATAATATAATATAGATATATAAAAATGAATAAATTTTAAAAATATATAAAATTCTTTTAGGATTTGTACCTCACATGTTTAGCCTCAAATTTGTAAAATCATAGTCAAAGTCTTCCACTCTTTTTTAAATAGAGTTATCGAATCTATCTCTCAATCACTTTGTCGTTTGTCCAGACATTCACACCTTCCTTCCTACTTAATTGATTATGTATGCTCTACCACTTCACCATATTCAATTACCAACTACATTAGTAATCGTAGGTTGAAACTCACCTATCATCACAACTTTGCTCAGGCTAATGCTGTCCCAGAACCTCAATCTTACCATTAGGCAGTGAAATATGATGAGTGGCACCATGCCATGGCTGAAGAACTCGACGCACTCGAAACCAACAAAACCTGGGAATTGCTTTCTTTACCAAAGGGTAAACACACCATAGGGTGCAAATGGGTCTATAATGCCAAGATGCGTGCAGATGGCACTCTAGAGTGCTATAAAACTCGACTCGTGGCGAAAGATTTTACACAACAGTCAGGCATTGATTTTAAGGACACATTCAATTCTGTTGCTAAAATCACTACATTGCGCATTCTTCTCACCATTGCAGCTGTAAAGCATTGGACCATGTTGCAACCTGACATCAATAATGCCTTTCTAAATGACGAGTTGAACTAAGAGGTGTACATGAACTTACCTCTTGGACATCCAGAAAGGAAACAAGGTCTAGTAAGCAAGCTTGTGAAATTTTTTTATGGCGTTCGACAAGCATTGAGGCAGTGGTTCACCAAATTTCGCACAACCTTGACTTAGAATGGGTTCAAGCAATGCAAGCAGGATTACTCGTTGTTTTTATTGGGCGAAAAAATGATACCACTTTCTTAATTGTTTATGTTGACGACATTATTATCGCTGGACCAAGACATGAACTAGTGAGAAAATTTAAAGAACAGCTGCAATCAATTTCTAAATTGAAGATTTTGCGTGATGTAAAATTTTTTCTTGGGTCTGGAGTTAGTTCGCTCAAAGCAAGGAATTTTCTTAACACAAAAGAAGTATATCCTTTTCCTCCTCGAAGATACTGGTTACCTTGATTGTAAGCCAGCATTGATACCTATAGAAGGCAGCTTGAAGATTCAAGCTGTAGAAGTAGGAGACCCAATTCCAAATGCTTCAAGCTACCGAAGACTGATTGGCAAGTTAATGTACCTGACCATATCTAGACCCGATATCACATTCATTATGGTACCAATTCATGTTCGATCCTCGCATGCCACATCTCCATGCAGCTCATAATGTCCTCGGTACTTAAAAGGTGCTTCTGGTTAATGTCTCCTCTTCTCATCCAATTCCAAGTTTAACATCTCTTTCTATGCCGATGTAGATTGAAAAAGTTGTTTGGACACACGTTGATCCACCGCTACCGATTATTGCACCTTTCTTGAAGACTCCTTGATCTCATGAAAGAGTAAGAAACAAAATGTAGTCTCTCAAAGCTTAACCAAAGCTGAGTATAAAGCCCCTGCTAAAGTCACGTGTGAAATAGTTTTCGTAATTTCTTTGCTCAAGTTTATCAACGTTGAAATTAGTTCAATAATACTCTTTTGCAAGGGCGGAGCTACATTGTAGTACAGGGGCAGTGGTTCCTCCTAATTTTAATTTTTTACATGTAAATTATATGTAAATTTTAGTTTAACTCTTTTTAAAATTTTATTTTAGTCTTATTTTATTATATAAATATTTTTGGCTCTCCTCTAATCTTTCATTTATCTACGCTCCTACTCTTTTGCGATAACATTTCAACCATTCATATGGCCACGAACCCTTCACTTCATGAGAGGTCAAAGTAAGTAAAATTGATTGTCACTTCATCTGAAAAAAGTTGAATCGGAGATAGTAAAGCTTGTTCATGTTCATTCCCAAAAAGCATCAAGTCGCAAACATTCTAACGAAGGCACTTCCTACGCTGCAATTCCGCTTCCTCATGATCATGTTGGAAACATATAATTTGTATGTTCCCATTTAAAGGGGGATGTTAGCTAATACTCCAGTGTATTAAGTTAGCTATAGTTAATTAAATTAAAAATACTAATTAAGAGTCCTGCACTAAGTTCACGTGCAACAGAGCAGCAGCAGTAGTAATATATATCTCATGGTACATACAAGCAATAATCACAATTTTACATCAATAACAGAATACAATATACTTCGTTTTTCTCTCTCAATAATACTCATTCCTCTAACAAATATTGAAAGAGCAGTCTACCAGAATTTGACTAATTAAACTTTTGGTACAAATCTGTAGACCCTTTTCAATATCTACATTTCCAAAAACAATGACTCCTTCAATCTCCTCTCCTACACTATCCTAAATCTCCATAGCTCTACCATGATTACGGCCGTTCATTATGCCTTGTTTGAACACATACAATTGGTATAAACTTTTGATAATCGATCTCATCAAATCGAAAAAAGTACTTCAGTGAGAAAAATCCTAGCCGAGAAACAAATCCCTATTTGGCCACTCTTCATTTTTACAATAACGGCCGTTTACTAATTTTGACCAGTGATATATATAATTCTCTGATTTTGTTTTATGAAATTATTATTATTATTATTATTAATGACCCGCGTTAAAAACTGATTTAGTTTAATAAATTACATATGATATGATGATTATTAAAATATAGAGAGAATTATATAGTCAAAAGCTGGCTCATTCTTAAATGCTTCTTGCTAATTATGGAGTGCTGCACACCTTGTGAATTCGTTAAATCTAAACTCTTCATTTGTTATATTTTATTTGAATGGTCTGGATTTAAAAAGGTAACCTATTAATCAGGTTAATCATTTTTTACAAATTTTAGAATTTTTTTATAAGTCTCAATTAAAATAAATAATACATAAAAAATAAGTTAAAAATTCATGTACTAAATTTAGAAAAAATTTTAAATAATATTAAAATTTAAATAAATTTTGTTTTGTGTGAAATAAAATTATAATATTGAATATAAACACAATGATAAAAAATTGTGTTATATATATATATTTTATGTATATAATATTAAATATAAACACGATAAAAATTTTTGTGTTATATATATATATATATATATATATATAATTTTATTTTGTGAGAAACAAAATTAAAATATTAAATATGAATAGAATAATAAAAGATTTTGTATTATATTAATTTAATTAAAAAAACCATATATATAACATAAAAAGCAAACAAACATATAATAATTTTATTTTGTGCGGAACAAAAATTTATATAATTTTTTATTAACAGTTTTTTTTATTGAAATATGTCATTTTACTATATTTATAGTATATTATTTGGGATAATTATATTATTTTAGTTAATATATATTATTTAAAAAATATTTAAAATTTATTATTTTGTATTAAGAATATTATTAAAAATATATTGTTAGTTTTTCTTAAAATAATACTTTCTTTTCTTTGGTTCAAATACTATGACAATAAATTTTTTTTACGTAACTGTGTCTACTCAATAAATATTATATTCATTTATTTCTATATAGTATGTAAAATAAATAATTAATGTTTAAAAAAGTTAATAAAAAAAAAGAAGTATTCTTTTTTTTTACCAATTTTTAGGTGAATACAGAGACTATGTCATTTGAATTATAACTTGTTGACAAAAAAAGAAATACTCTTAATTATATTTAAATAGAATAATTATTTATTAGGCTCATTCTTATACAAATAAAAATTTTTCTTAGTTTTATATCTATAATATTTTATACCAATTAGTTTAAAATTTAATTATTTTTTGAATAAATTAATAAAAAATAATACAGATAATTGTTTAAATAAAATTATATTTTAATTTTTCATTCTATTAGTACAAGTTGAGGATAATTTGAAATAAAAGATAATTATAACTGTCATGTATTTTGTGCTTTGACTGCGTCATCATCTGAGAATCATGGCGCCTTCATGGAGACCAGTTCTTCTACAGAATTAGTTTGGAGTTAGCCAACTAGCAGCAGCGACAGACAACGGCTTCCTTTTCTATGACAACAATTTTTTCGGCTTTGAAGGTCCATTTATAGTAGAGATGGAATGGAGTGGGTTCAAGAGCGTCAAAATCTGTGGCTAGACAGAACAATAATAAAAACACCTGCTAATAAACAAAACAGTGAAAATAATACTTGAAGACATCACATATCAACAATAACAGAATAACGGAGGAATTCGATTAAATTTTTTTGAGTATTTTTTTTGGTGTAAAAATAGTCCTCTATTAAACAAGTTTTTTTTGTTAGTGTCAGTTTGTTTGTTTACCCCATAACAAGAAAAAAAAATAACAATAATAAATAAATTTAATTTACCTAATCACTTTTGATAGTAGATTAACTTTTAAATAGTACTGCACTCCCTACTTTACCTAAAATGCACTAACTTTTGCCTCAAAAGCTTGGCAAGCTCCATATATATATGTATAGTACTCGCAGACGTAACATACCATTTTGTTATATATATTATGAAAAAATTTAAAAGCTAACAATTTTATTAAATTTACGCTAACATATAACTAATAAAAAAAATAAATAATTTTATATTATTAAATAAAATCTAATACCTTTAAAAATATTATTGACGACTACTTGATAATCATAAATTACAAAAATAGTTGACCCTATTACTCCTCGTATATTATTTGTACTCATTTTTTTCACACCCGAGTTGACCCGACATATATATTTGTCTTGTTTTTTCGGTCATGATATATTAATTTCTCGTAAACATGCCGAACCCCACCTACATATAGTGAGTCCCACTTAATATTAATATACCTTATTTAACACCTGATATTATTACACAAAATATATTCCCTAGACATATACTGACATACCCCACACGCAGCGACGATTACGCACACTTAGAAAAAAAAAATCAAAAGAAAATGACACTGGGTTAAATAATTGGATACGAGGGATTGTTGGCAATTCCGCATAACCCTTCTTTGGCATGAATATCTCTCTCTATCCTCATGTACCCTTTCTCTCCCCAATCAGTACCCCATGAATTTTTTATTATCCAATACTTAGTACCATCCTTAGCTTTACCATAACCAACTACCGTAACGGCATGATCTGGCTCAATTCCACACTTCCCAGTAAAAATACCACTGGAATAAAATTGAAAATCATCCCCACCAGCTTGAACATAAACCGACACTGGTTGTTTTGCCACAGCTTTGAGAAGAGCCTTTTCGTTATTGGAAGGAACCTTCTCGAACCCTTTAATCTTAGCTACATTGTGTTTTCTTGTTTCCTTCTCATTTGCCTTACAAGTCTTATCAACTCCTTTGTAAGGGTAGTTTGACTCACTCGTTATTCCTCCTTTCTTTACAATGAATCTAAATGCGTCTTCCATATAACCACCTTTGCATCCTGTTGTGTCGCCTCTGACACAATCTACTAGTTCTTGCTCTGAGAGAGACACCAATTTACCTGTAGTTATTTTGTGAATACCTTCAATTGAGGCCACAGTTGAAAATGCCCAACAACTATCTGTTTTCAATACAAGAATTGAAGAATATTAGCATATAATGTTTGTAATATATATTAGTTATAGTTATAGTTATAGACTTATAGACCAACATCATAATTTTTGTCATTAAATTAAATAGAATACTAGAAAAATAGAAATCAAAATTCTATTGCTAAAATTATTCGTATTGAATGAAATAGTTGGTCCAATTTTATATTATCTAAAGATTATATATATATATATATATATATATATATATATATATATATATATATATATATATATATACACAAATTTAAATGAGTTCAACCCTAGTGGTTTTACTAAAATTAGGCATTTATATACATAGAATTAGTGACCACTTACTTAATTATTAGCATAAAAATGATGCTTCAAATCAAACTTTTATAAATTAGAGTAATATTAAGGAACTAATTTTTTCAGCTAACATAATTTTTTTTGAAATATTTTATCTATTTTAAATTTTAAATTTTAGTAAACTAAAAATTGATTTTTTATAATTTTTTGGATTCAGCTAATCTTATCTTAAGGACACATTTTAAAAATATAATAAAATTTTTTAATGTTTTTTATATTCTTTTATGATGTTCTTAATCTATGTTTTTAAGTCATATATAACTTAGCAAAATTTAATTTTTTTTATAAATTATATATATATATATATCTTATGCCAATTTTTATTGTCCTTTCTATCATCCAATTATTATGATCACATAATTCCATCAAAATTTTGGTTATTGTTACTGTATGAGTTTATGACTTAAATGTCTCTTATAACGAAATAATGCACTATCAACGTAATAACAATGCATGATGCTTTTAAAAAAAATTACATACAACATCCGCCTTGGTCCTTGATTGGTGTAACAACTCCTCTTTTCCTCCAGTCCACAGTTTCTGGAATGTCAGTTACATTCTCATGCCGAAACGGCGTCGTTTTGGATTCCATGGTCGTCCCCAGCCAATGACTCTTGGGAAGGCCATTAAGAGAAGCCTTGAACTCTTCAACGCTTAGGTCCGCAAATCTGTTAACACTAAGCTTGAAACTTTTGTCCCCAGCCGCATTGAAGGACTCAATGAACTCAACATTGTTCTTGAATATTCGGAACCTTCTTTCTTTCTCTTCACCATCCTTATACACTTTTCCATATTCTTCCATCCATTTCTCATGTCTCTCTCTTGTGCACATGTAGACTCAAATAGTCTGCGTGACATTGTTACTTGAGAGTTCCATAAAGTGAGAATGAGTAAGAAAAAAATTATTTGGTGAAATTGGATAAACGAAGTAGTAGTCATCATCGTCATGATGATTGCACACTAGTTTAGCTTTTAAGTGTATGTGTGATGATATAGAAATGAAAGAAGAAACGTTTACAAGGATTGCATTGGAGGCATGCAATAACTACTATATATATACAATTCTTTTGGAGTGGAAATAAGGGGAAATTATTTCAACGGGATACTTTAGACCGCATTATTTGTTTTGTTTACAAAGACAAGACATAGAGATATAAAATTGTGTTTCGCAGAGAAAAGATAGATACAAACAATGTGTTCAGAAATATTAAATTAGTGTATTTTATGTTCATCCTGACAGAAAAAATACAAAAACACTAACAAGAGACACAACTTATTTTTTATTTTTTTATTTTTTTGTTAATTTTTTATAATTATATTTTTTATTATTATATTTTTTATCTCAAAATTTTTTAATAAAAAATAGAATAAATTAAATTTTTATAATCTATTTTAATTTATCAATAAATAAAATATAAAAACACAAAATTTTATGTCTCTATTTATTAGTATTTTATCTTATTTTATTGTCAATGTCTTCTTGAAAATAAACCAGCCTTAGTGCATGACATGGGGGCCTCCACCACTTCGAAGTTCAAACTTTGGATAATATTGTAAGAAGCACTAATTAATCCAGTGTGTTATGCTTTATCAAAGTCAACTAGTCAACGTGCTCTTGTTATCGATGGAAGATCCTTTTTCCATCCAATTGATTTTTTTATTTAGATGTGAATGCATGATAATGGTCCCTTTTAATTCAAACCTTATTGGATAAGTTGCTACCATCTCAGAAACAAAAGTGTTTCTTAAACACCAAATAAAATTATTGGACTGTGTGTAAGTGTGTTGATGACTCTATCATCTTTAACATTTTAATTTTGATTTGGTATATTTCCATTCTAATATTTAAACCTCTACTTTTGAAACTTTAGATTTTGTTGGTTGTTAATTTGATATATGTAAGATTTTATAGGAATTATATTAGGAATAAAATTTCCAAACTAATATTTCTTTGCTGTTAGGTTCTTTTTTTTTTCTTTTGCTTTTCTAGTAAACAATATTGAGTTGCTGTGTCTTGATGAAATGTGCCTTCATTTTGAATTATTCCTCAATTCTGAGTTGCTGTGTTTTGATTTTAGTTATGTCGTTATGTGTTGTGATTTCTAATTGTTTTTAGCTAATTTACATGGGTAATATTAGGAAATTAATTTTTTTAACAAAATATCAGTCAATTTTTAAAATTATTTTATGATTTAATTATTCTGTCAGCTTTTATAGTGTTATTGAATTTTAGTCTCTATATTTTTTTTATTAAGTCTTTATACTATATCAAATTTTGTAATTAAGTCCCTACTGTAATAAAACTGTTGAAATTAGTGAAATAATTCGTTAAACAAAATGAATATGCATAACACTTGACTGAATATTTATTATAGTTTAACAGAATATTCCATTAATTCTAACATTTTTATAACGTAGGGACTTAATTACAAAATTTGATATAACATAGAAATTCAATTAAAAAGAAAAAAAATATAAGAACTTAATTGAAAATTCAGTGAAACTATAAAAGTCTTTGAAATAATTAAACCTTATTTTATTTATTTTAAGTTTTAAATCCTAAATAAAAAAAAATTTAATTTTAATTTTAAATTATAAATCTCTAAACACTAAATTAATAAAAAACAGATTTTTATAATTAAAAAAGTTAATTTTCTATATTATTTCATTTATATTAATTTGCAGTGTTCTAAAATATGTGATTATAATTTTATGGTCAATGTTTTTCAATTTGATATAAAACAACTGTGTCATTTGTTTCAAAAACCACCGTGACCAGATCATTAAGCTAATAAGACTATAACTTACTCAAAATAAAGGAGACACTAACCAAACGAAACATAAAGTAACTAGACTATACAATTTATGTTGAAAAAAATGGGAGAAAGGAAAGACCTGACAATGGAATTCTAGTAATAGCTCAGCTATTGTATATCATTCTTTTATTTGAGATTAGAACGTACAAGAATAAAGGCAAGTGTTAACAATAAAAAATAAGGTAAAACCACTACAATATTTTATCACGGATTAAAATTTTGACTACAGGTGTAATTAAAAACCATGACTTTTCAATTATGATAACTATAGATATAGACACAATAAAATAGTTTAAGGTAGAAACTTAGGTGCAGTCGATTTCACGTGAAGTTGATACTTAAGAGCTATTAGATAATTTGACTGATTTGACTAAATTTCCATCTAACAATTCTCAGATATCAACTTCACGTAAAATCGACTTCACATGAGTTTTCACCATAGTTTAATATTAGATCTATTTAGTTGCAAAGACATGAAATATCCCTCCCCCTCCCCCAAATGAAGAACAACCACTATTTTTGTCCTTCTCACTCTTTCTGTAGTTATCATCAATGGCACTACATTTTTAACTAATAAAAATATTTGATAATAAAAAAAATTAACTAAAATAGTCAAAATATATCTTATTTATTTAGTATTAATTAATTATTATAATAATTAATAAATATTAAATAAGATAAATTTTGACTTTTCTTATTTCTATAACATTATCATTTAATTAAACACAAAAGCAATAAAATTCATATCTATATTAAATTTAATATGTATACAATTAACCAAAATTTTTCAATCTCATACATCCCAAATAAATAGTATATACATATTCAGTTTTTTAATAAAATAAAGATTCAAATAAATGCAAATTAAATCTAGGAGGTAGAGGTTTGCGACGGAGATAACATTGGAGAATAAGGATGAGAAGAAATCGCTGAAGATAGGTTGAGAGGAAGGAGGAGACGATGATGATGCGATGACAGAAGGAAGATAAAGTAGATGCATACAAGTCTATCTTGTTGTCGCCAAAAAATTCTTGTAGAGAGATTAAAAAAGAAAAGAGAGCAACTCATTACATATCATTTTCTTTTTTCGGGTTGCGTTATATGGATACTTAGAATGTGAACTATTGTAGACTTATATTTTACTTATTGATAGATATACAATTTACATAGTATTTAAATTTTATTGATATGATACTCTAATAAGGTGACGATTTCACTTTAGCATGATGTGAATAAATATGTTTTGTTGAGTTTAATTTATATAAAATTAATTGAGTGTTAACTGATGCTGTGGATTGAGATTGGTTGGATTTGTGGAAACCGTAAAGGTGTATATGTCCAATTTAAGGGGAAGTTATGTCCAATATTTTCGGAGAGTTTTGTTGAATGATTTGTGTAGTATATATACTGATTAGTGTTAATAGTATTTATGATAACTAGTATTAATAATATATTCTCTTTGTAAACATGACGAGTGGTAGTAGAGGTTAGATCGAGTGGATCTTGTGGTCGTGGTAGAGGGAGGGTTTCCACCAATTTTCCAAGGACTGTTCAGTCATCGCACTATACCCCGACTATCCCATCAACCCCTGTGACGTCACAGGCAGGTCTAGCAGACCAGTAATTCATCATGGTTCTAAACCCAAATTATGTGTTTTCTTCTGCTATGCTCCCTACAAATCTAGCGATAGATATTGTAGTGGGTGATTCCTCCAGTACCCCTAACAGGATGCCCCACCACCACCGCCCATCATTCGGCTGAAGATTTGGCCCGATGGCATGCAGGTGTGAGTACATACAATTTTTTAGTCTTAAGTTTCTGTGTTTATGTGTTTGTTAATATTAGGTCTTTCTCTGATAGGTTTGCACCAAACAACAATGCTTGCACATAGAAGATCTCTGAGGTCATTAAGTCAATATACGATCACCCGTGGTCGAGCTACACGAAGATCTCGGTTGAGACCAGCGAGCGATAGTTTCGGAAGTGGGTCGTAAGAACCCAATAATATTGAATCAATTAACTGTATTTGAACTGTATTTTATTCTAACTAATTAATGTTGTTAAATTACTTTGTACAGTTGAAATTCATATGGGATGAGGAACATAATCTCATAATTAGGAAGATCTACGATCACTGGGTAGCTAAACGACTTCAGCAGATGATGAGCGCGTTCGTTAGGGGCGAGATCACCTAATGATCTGGATCCATCCATCTATCAAGAAGGAACTAGAGGCCCATTTTAGAAATGATGAGGGGTTCAAGTGTCGCTGTCTGACGAACGTCGCTAAAGGTCATCGATGTATACGGGTGGGTCGACAACCTTCATAAAGACAAAGAACAAACTAGTAAGTAGTTTGGTAATTTTTTTATTTTTTAGTAGTTACTTGAAATAGTTGTTTAATTTGTTTATTTATTTTATTGGTTGATATAATTTATAGTCTAAGTCGTTGGATCGTGAGGCGACACTAGTGAAGACCTTCAAGTATAACTATACCTTGAAGGCCAACAAGGTTTGCTGACGAGTGGTCTGCGGCCCATTATGTGAGTTTAAATTAATCCTAAGTTTCAAATTTATTTGGTTTAAAGTCAATTAATTGTTATCCTAATCACAACGTGTGACACAAAAGGATTACACGCAGGGTTGGAGACTGTGATACAGCAATTTCAGCCGCCTAGTTAGAACGATGAAGCTGGCTCTGAGACTTCAGTGGTAGATCCTGATAGGGTTTGGGGTAAGACGACCTCTAAATCTCATAAGAATCATTGCTTCGGGTTGGGGTCATTCTTCACCAGTGGCCTCTGCTCCTCCATGTTGGCGACTTTCTCTGCCTCTGCCACCATCCCTGCCAATCCCCAGGAAGTTATCAACTTGAGGGAGGAGGTGCAAAAGCTGACATAGGAGCTTCACTAACAAGCGGAGCAGTCTGAGCAGAGCTACAACGATCTTCTTACACGCGTGGGAGGAGTCATTACCATCAGCTCGGATCTGACAAAGAAGCTGGAGCAGCTAGATCATTTGTGAGAGCAGATAGAGGTGTACAACCAACAGATGTGCGCTGGAGGCAGCAACACTGCTAGCGGAGCATCGACATCAACACTTACTCTGCTGCCTCAACAGGGGGACCCCGACGGCGACGACAATGATTACCGGGATCTGTAGGATTTATGGATTTATTTTTTTTGTCTACTTCATTGTACTTCTGTGACATTTTATTACAATCATATTATTTATTTTTAATAGAATAATTTTTTAATTTCTGGTAATTTTAAATTTCTGCTAACAATTTTGTTAACAAGAATTTTAATTTGACTACTAATTGTGACTTAATTATGCCAAAAAAAGAAAAAATACTGTAGAATTTACCGACAAATAAATCCGACAGTAACTTACCGTCTAAGCACGTGAAATCATGCCAAAGTTACCGTCGAATTAATCCAACGGTAATCATCAACTCAGTTTCAACAAATCTATTGAAAAAACTAACGAAAAATCTACCAGTAATTAACGTTGGACAAAAATAATCCACCAGTAAACGGTTTTCAACGCCGTTTATTCCATCAACTCTATAATTACGGTAAATTCGACAGTACTCATCATTTTTCTTGCAGTGAGCGGTGATAGAGGGCAGAGAAGGCTATCCTCCGAGAAAGAAGAAATAGAGAGTGAGTGGAGAGGAAATGAGGTTGAAGATGAAAATAGTAAGGTTGCAATTATAAAAATAATGAATGACTAAAATTGTACAAAACTTAGTGTCTCAACTCAGAAATTTGTCTTAATATTTTGCAGAGACATAAAACACAAATCTTTCGTGAGTAACTATTTGTCACTATGTCCTTCATAAATTGTGTGTTATGATTTATTTCAGTAGACAATAATGGTGGGATTTTTTATTTAAATAAAATAAATTAATTATTTATTGAAATAAATCATAATACACAAGTTTACTATTTTACACATTTAGTTATATTTTCACAGGAAAAAAAGAAAGCAAAAACGCAAATTACAAGGTTTATGTTAGTGTTGGTAATGAAAACAACATAGAAGTTTGTTTGTTTTTGTTGTTGTTGCCAACAAAAACCAGGAAGAGAATATGTCTTGTTTGCGCATTTATTGCTAGCGAAAGCATAGTAGTTGCGGCTATAAATAGCGTCCGGCGTTTTCCAATGAGTTTTATTTGCAAAATTTTCCATTTGAGTGAGAGGGATTAACCGAAGAGAAATAAATGAAAAATGGAAGAGAGGAGAAAAAGACTGGCTGAAAATGTCGCGCAATAATGATATTAATCGACTGAATAAAGACGAACACATTGCATTGCGAGCCATCTAAATGAGCAGGTTATTATAAATTTTTGAAAATATTTTTTTATTTTTTTAGTTATGAAAATTAAATTTTTGATATTTATTTTTGTTTAAACTAATATGAATATAAACTTATTAATGTATGTTAGTACTAATTTTTAGTTGTTAAGATGATAGAGATATAAATTTTAAATTTATTTTTTTAGATTAGCAAATAGAAAAATAAAATAGTATATGTAATTTAATATATGTTTCATTAGTTTTATTTTACTTATTTGCTTAGAATTAGACTTATTAATTTATTAGGAGTGTGTATATATTATATGATTATTAAATTTCTTAGGTTATATTTATTATTAAATTATTAGACTTATTTACTTTTTGTTTACATAATTTATTTAATTTTCAACAGAGTCGTAGAGTCTTATTTTCTAGGAGGAATAGGGATTTAGTTGATGGACCACTAGACGTATTCATTCCTTTTCTCGAGGAGGCATCTTTTTTGGATGTTGCACGTACGAGAGACTTTACTTTTGATAACTTGTTATTATCTACTTTTGTAAAGTGGTGGCGTACTGAAACACATACTTTTCACATGTCATAGGGGGAGTGCATAATTATCCTTCAGGATATTGTATATTATCTTGGTTTATGCACGGATGGAGCGCCAATTAAAGGGTGCGTACAGAATTTTCAGAGATGGTATGGCCACGATCCATGGGAGTTGGTCACAAATGCACTTGGAGCCATGCCTCCACGACGATATAGGTTCAGGGGTGAAGCACATTCGGAGTCGTACGAATGACATGGATGAAGACTCGGCTAAGGAACATGCCAGTAGATGCATCGTCCGATGTTCTTAGATAGTATGCATGGTGTTATATCCTTAGGTTCATTGATGGTTTGCTGATGACTAACAAGTCTAATGCCACCATGTATATCAAGTGGATCCCGTTACTCCTTGACTTGGAGAGGTGTCGGTTATACTCATGGGATTGACAATGCTTGCATTGACTTACCACTTTCTGTACATGGCTATCAATCATAAGGTGGGTGGCTTAGTAGGTTGTATCCCCAGTCTTCTATCCTGGATATATCATAGATTCCTAAACTGTGTCTCCCGAACAAAGATACATTATCATTTCTATTAGCTACGAGGTTAGGAGTTGATTTTAAATTCTTTGACATTTATCATACTATTTTTTCTGTATTAACACCATTCTTAAAATTTTTGTATAATTTTTTCTTCCTTAGGTTGAGTGGGTTGCCATGGTAGCATATAGACAAGATAGGACAAAGATTGCTAGGATGGAGGCAGCAGTTGGACTTTATCACTTTTGACAAGATATATAATTTATTATTTTTAATTCGTTATTTATTACTCTTTGATACTTTGTTGTCTTCTCAACTATACACTTGTCATTGCAGTTTTGGTAGATGGCTTACGATTCAATGTAGTTGCAAGCTTATTCATCGCCATGGATTAGGAGTGACTGTGAGAGGCTAAGTTGGATGGTCGTGGTGCATATTGTCTACTTCCAGCACGTAGAATTTCACCATGCTGACCAAGTGTCATGTCAGTTTGGTGGACAATAACACAATCTAGAGCCACCAGTAAACATCAACGGTCTATTGCATGTGAATGTCAAACTTGAGGAAAAGTGGGGATTGACTAAGCTTGCTGACTAGTATGGTGCTTAGAAAGAACAATTTGACCTTTAGTGGCAGGCGATTGTCATCCCTGTGACAGATATATGACCGTCAATTGAGTACTTTATTTGGTGGGGTCATGCTTGTCATAGTAGGTTCTTGTCTCGACAGGATGCGGTGTTGATATATGTTCTTCCTAAAGGTTGCCCTGCTCATAGCCTACCTTGTGTGTCTTAGACCCCTTTTTGATGACTATCCTGATCTTAGGTATAGGTAGACACGGGCACACACCGGTGCAAGGTGTAGGTAGGGCAGGGCAGGGCTCAGCTTGATGTAGAGAAAGAGGAAGTTGTCGAGTACTACTACGGGTGGAAACAGGCCTGGCCAGGCCAGACTTTGTTCTTAACAGGCCTGGTCAGGCCAGGCTTTGTTCTTAACAGGTTTGGCCTGTCATGTAGTTAATTGGCTTGAGCCTGGCCTGAAGCCTGCTATAGGTTTTTTTTAAAGTACTAAGCTTGGCTTGGTCTGAAACCTATTAAAAGGTCTTATAATTTTTTTTACAAAAATAAAAATATTATTTAAAAAAACTAATTTTTAATAAAAATATTTATATGTAATATGTCATATTTAATATTTATAAGATTTTTAAACTTTTAAAGTATTTAAAATATATAAAAGTATTTATAGTTAAATATAATAAATTTAAAATATCTCATAATTTTTTTAATAATAAAAAAATTATTTATATATATAATTATGTGTTAACAGGCCCAAGCCAACTTGACAGGCCAATAATGCTAATTAGTGAGCCTGGACCTGACCTATTAACATATTAAGGCTTTTATAAAAATCTGAGCATGTGCCTATTTTATAACAGGCCAGGCCAGGTCAGGCTAACACAGGCCAGGCTGTAGATCCTTGGCAGGCTGCCTGGCCTTTTTCCACCCCTAAGTACCACCAAGAGGAGGAGCCACCTAAGGGAGGGACGGACAGTGCAAAAGCATGAGGACGTATACATCGATATGGATGAGATATTTGACTTGGCCCACGTCTCTGATGAGGAGTTTCGGAGACTAGTGACTAGGTATCACCAGGGACGAGAGTCATAGTAAGCTCAACAGGTGTTCACACAGCCTCCGATCCCAGCAACCACGTCGGAGTGGACTCTATTATCATTGTTTCTGTTGCCACCGGAAGGCACATGTCTAGTATTCGAATTATTCTTTGACTTACAGATGCCTCTGTCTATAGTGATGCAAGTTTATTTAGCTTTTCCATTCTAGGATCACAGCCACATCTTCCACATCCAGTTCCACCACAGTATGACCTCTAGCAGTTAGTTCTACCACAACAAGAGCTCCTGCAATCGCCTAGACACGAGGCACATCCACCTGGATGTAGGACCCATGAGTGCTACGAGATGGTTGAGGCAGAGGTTGAGGTAGAGGTCGTGATAGAGGGTGTAGCAGAAAGTAGTCATGTTAAAGGTTTAGGTTTGCTTTATTATCAGTATTTCATGTAGTACTCTTTATTGGTTGTAGTTTTAATATTGAACTTGTTTTATGTTAACATTAATGTAGACTTTGCTTTTAGTTAACATTCACCGATTAAATAATCATCAATTTGTAATATAACATAACACTTAAAGCATAAAGCAAGTACAAATCATAACAAACTAGTACAAATTAACCACTCGACCTAAATGCTAGGATAGGACACTACCTTTTTGTACGCCTAGTTTGCATGCATAAGCCACATCGATGCTTGGGCATTAGCTCCATCTTCTTCATACCGTTGTGGATCCATGTCAACACTATTCTTCCCTTTAATGATTGTTTCATGAGTAGGTTGGAGCTAACATGTGGTGCATTCCATTCACCTTAAAGGCGCTCATTTGAAAAAGGTGAAAATTCCATCTTGTAGACCTTAAATACATACTCCATAGTTTTAACTAAATTCACGTATCTTATTTAATCAATCCTCATAGCTTCACACGCCGCTATTGCATGATGGCAAGGATAATGTAAAGCTTGAAATAGCCCATAATCACAACTGCAATCCTCCAGATAAACTTGGTACGAGCGAAGAGTCCATCCATTGCATGACTCAACCTCCTCCACAACAAATATAGAATGCCCTTGGTTGCATTCATTTATCATCATCCTGGGGATTGTCTCCATGTTCTTTTTTATATTACTTATCAAATGCTACGAATATATGTTGCCAAACATTGAGTTGTGCATGTGTTTTTCTCTTCTTTTGCACAAATAAGTTCGAAAGTTACATATATATATGGATTGGATAATAGCTGCAACAGATAGATTATGCGCCCCCTTCAAACAACATTTACGCATTTAGACATGTTAGTTGTCATGTGGCCATACTATATGGCCAAATCACAATATTGCAACCAAACTTTCTTCTTGAAGGTCTTTGCCCAAGTAGTCATTTCTTATTTTTTTTTCTAGAGCTCTCAAGTAGTATTGGTAACCTTGGTTGGGAAATGTATAACATTGACCAAGTCTCGCTTCTTTCTTTACACTTAAACTTAAACATGAAGTTGGCAGCCATATGACGAGTACAATAGGCATGGTATGCGGAAGGAGGTGTCCACCCATTTTCATCTACCTTAATTGCTGCCCGAATTGCTCCATCCTTGTCAAATATTATGAGGATGCCTTGCTATGAGGTAACATGCTGACACAAATTCTTTAAAAAGAAAGATCATGATTCAGTTGTCTCTTACTCAAACAATGCAAATCCGATAGGAAGGATGTTTGAGTTTTCATCTTATGCAATGATCATTAATAAAACCCATCTATATTTTACATAAAGTTGAGTGTCATCCATAGATATAAGAGGCTTGCAATATTTAAATACTTCATTTCAAGGAGAAAATCTCCAGAATACTTTATTGAATTGGATAGAGTTAAAGTCCCAAAGATTACCTCAATAATATGGAACAAGTTTGAGATCATGTACCGTACCGGCCAACAACACTCTATTGCATTCTACAACCTCGGAAGTTAGTTGTATAACTCTTCTCAGTCTCCATAAATCTTACTAATTGCTTTTTGTTTTGTCATCCAAAATTTTCTGTACAATACCTTGAACTTGTAACTTCCCTCCGTATCATCTTCAAGTACCCTTGTTGTAGTAGATGGATTACTTTCTATCATGAAAAATATTACCTTGCAGATAAGGTTGCTATCCAGTTGTGCATGATCTTGGAACGTAGTTATTGCCAAACATATATGCTATGCCTCGTATTTATGAACTTCCCAATATCAAGGTTCTACTGATAAGCAACTTGAATGCTCCATCTACAACTAGCTACATAATACTTGTAATGAACGTGATACTTCATCTGATCAAACTCAATTACCCAATACTCAACACTTCTCCAAATGCTTTAAATTTTTATGGCTAGGTGCACAGACTCTGTTATAGAATCTATGCCCGAGTTGCAACTCCACACTCCTATCTAAGTTGTATTCATCAAGGCCCCTGGGACCAAAAGGCAACGGATCAATCTTCATAGCATCAATGTAACACCATAATATTCAAATCCTTATGCTCGAGTCATAAGTCAATGATATTACGGTGGTACGACTCTCAGGTGAATTTTTAATATATAAATATAGGTAATTTCGAAAGGAGTATTAATCGAGAAGTCTGAAAAGAGTAGAAATAAAATCGCGAAGACGTATCACTCACGTTTCGACAACAAAAAGATAAACCGTGAAGCCGAAAGCGATATACAGACAAGGCATAAAGGAGATCAAGAGATAGATAATAGATAGATATATATAACATAAGTAAATAGCCACTGGTCGCGACCCGCGAAGTTTAGGCCGGCTAGGGTACAATATGAAAGTAGTTGACAACAGTATATCCTAATCTCTCCCAAAGGAAACATGAGAGCCTCTATAGACAAGTTCAAAAGAAATCAATACATAATATAATCTTTTCAAAACAAAGGTGGAGAGATTCTAAGCAAAACACAAAGTAGAGAAAATAAAGATCTTTGCCGTCTCTCAGACGAACCACAGCTCACTTCTGAGCACCTGGACCTGTATCTAAAAAACAAGAGATATATACGGAATGAGAACCCCGGCCCCATGGGTTCCCAGTACGGTAAAAGTGCCAAATAAATACAATGCACTGCAATAAAAACTCGTTAAGCATCCTAAACTCCTTTTCACCAAATATCCAGCCTAGATTCTCACTAATCCATGAATAGGCAACTGTCGTAAGGGGATACTAAATCTAGTTCATGTTACACATGTTTCCCAACTCGCTGACTCTTCTACGAATCAGACTCAGAATCATAAGCAAAACCATCACCAGTTGTTCCGCCTCAACAACTCTATATCAATACATCATACCCTCGCCTGGAGCTAGTGAAATCACATCATACCCAGGGGGCTCAAATTATCTCATTCAAAAATCATCATCATCATGCAATCGCATCATCAATTCATCTCATCAAGAACAGCCCTCAACATCCACCGACACCAACATAAGGGGTCTCTCAGTTGTACAAACACAAGCAATACAGGCAAGTAATACACAAATAAGGTACAAGTAGAACAAGTAGCACATAATCAGGTAACATAGCATATATGATGTAGAAATCCAAAACAAATAGGCAAACCCAAACAATTCAAACATATGCAAATGATGTATGCCTGTCCTATGGCTGATGATATCATCTATCGGTTATATAGCCAACCCGACATGTCCTGGTAGCTAACCATTGGACAGAAACACCCCTTGCGGAGCAAGTAGGTTTGAGCTACAACCCCCTTGCTACTACCCGCTCAACCCAGAGCCAGTGGAACAACCACTACTGTGGCTACTACCCAGGCGGGTGTTTAAAAGCTCAACCTAGAGCAAGTGGGACGAACCACAACCCTTGCTACTGTCCAAAATCTCAAAACATACGTTCGTTCAGTTTAAAAGCACTCATCATTGTTATCAAATCTCAAACATTAACATGGAGCAAGCGGGATGAACCACCACCCTTACTACTATCCAGGTATCACAAATACATTCATTCAAAACTCCATAATTAAACTCATTTATCATAAACATCCTTTCCCGTCTCATACCCGGAGCAAGTGGACAACGCCACTGCCTTCTACCCGGGGTTACACATCACATTTCAACATTTTCCATTATTATCCATTTAACACATTCATTCATTAATCATATATGCATTTATACTCAACCATAATCAGTAATGGCTTTACCGTAACCCGACAATAACTCAGCCATCCGGCTCATGGTTCAATCAAGAACCAGCCATTTATCAATAAATATAGCCCTTCGGCTCATGGCATACACGGTACTTCCACCGTCATCGTCCATATCTCATATAATCATCTTTGATCATCATTGATCACAACTTTTCCACTTGCTTCATTCGCAAGTTACCACATCCTTTAACTCCTTCCTCTTTGCTAGGCATATCATAATGATTTAATACATAAGGGGTGAGATCGGAGGCTTAGAAGTATGAGATTTGGCTTTTAAAACTCAAAAATCAACTTTGGCATGAAAACAGGGCCACGCGTACGCATACTCCACGCGCACGCGTGGATGGCCACAAAGCTCATCAATGCGTATGCGTCATACACGCGGACGCGAGGATTGAAACACAGCCAGACGACGCGTATGTGTCAGCCACGCATAAGCGTGGGTGCATTTGCGCACTAGGCACAAAACTGGCACAACTCTGGCACAACTCTCGGGAAAATGGCTGGGTATTGGGTGCAGCGCATCGACGCGCACGCGTGGATGGTGCCTTCTTGAAGAACGACGCATACGCGCCAAGTGCGCCTACGCGTGGAGGGTCATTTTGCTAAAAATTTTCTAAGTTAAAAGCTGCAGAATTCACAGATTCAACCACCAATCTTCCGACGGACATAACTTTCTCATTTTAAATCGTTTTTCGCCCGTTCTTCGAACGGCATGAACATCCTGGATCCAATTTCACTGCTAAACAAGTTTAGCACAAAATAGAAATCCGCAGTCCAAGTTATGTCCCGTCAAAGTATGCCCAAAAACCATGTTTTCACTCAAAACCACAAAGTGCCATTTTCAAAACAAGCCATTTCCGACTCTTTTCAAAATCAACCAAAACATGCCAATTTCATCCCTTTTCTTTGAAATCAATCAAAGTATATCAAAATCGACATTAAGCCTCCTCAACTCATACACTAAAACATTATCACAATTCACAAAACTGCCATATAACCATTTTTACCCATTTCAAACAAATGGCTAAATTACAAACACATTAACATGTCATACATCCTTTCTCATCCCAATTTCCAACAATACTATTTCCAATCAATCATCATTATACATAATCAATATCATACTCACTATCACATGGTTTCACCTACAAATCAACCTTAATCATTTCTCAAGCATATATCACAACATACATATCTCTCATCCATCATCATACCATCAAGGCATCAATAATCATGATCACATATATGACCACATAACATACCTCAACCAAAACCAAACATACCTCATCTATACAATTTCACCCAAAATTACCAAATTCCACACTTCAACTCCTCAAACCTTATTATTCAATAACCAACCCAATCATTCATATATTCATTATCTGAAATTCATCCAATCACTTGCGTCATCATACAATGCACATATCAACTTACCTTCCTTACCTCTTTCCGGCCTCCGGCCCAAATTCACAATTTAAATGCATAAACCACAAATCAATACTCATTATCCAATACATCAATTCTCAATACACCAAGCATACAAGGCCACACAATTCTCAACCCAATCATTAATTCGCATTACATACCAACTATGCATATTAGCACCAACCATTTACACAATCCAAACTTAATCCTAAGGGCATCTAGCCTAGGAATTCTCATCACACCACACGGTACTTAAATGAAACTTAAACCGTACCTCTTGTAGCCAAACCAATTGAGTTTCTTCTATGGAAGTCTCCACCAACCCCTAGCTTCAAGCCGCACCAAAGCTCCACAAGCAACACCAACCTCCCAATCGTGCATCAAAATCACCAAATACACTAACATAACCAATATCACATACATACATCAACCTAGGGCTCATAAAAATGATAAATCACAAGGGTTTGAGCACTTCTTACCTCAGCCTATATGAAGTAGGGATAGAACCCACTTGAAATCCATTTGGGGTATCCCTAAACACCCAAAATCACAAGATTTCAACACTAACTACCCAAAAACGTGTAACAGTGAAGAATTACGAAAACTGGGCAGAGATGAATGGAATACTCACCATAAAACTTAGATAGAATTTTAGAGGATGAGAAGAACGATGCGTGGCTGCAAAAGGCTCGTCAATCAGAGCTCCGTAGCTCAAGTTATGGTGGTTTGAAGATCAAAGAGAGTTAGGTTTTGTCTCTTTTCTTCTGTCTTCTCAATTTCAGCGCCCCAACCCTTCCTTTTAGGGTAAAATGAGCTGAAATGCTCATAACTAATATTTATATATGTTGGGTTTTGGGCCCACTTAGGCCCAGTTCACTTATTTTTGTCAGTTGGCCTAATTTTGGGCCAAAACCTTTAAGATTAGCGCTCCAAATCGCACTTTAAATATTTCTACCTCCCCTAATTATAATTCCTCATTTCTTAATCTTATTTACTCATAATCAATTTTTTCAGCTGCAGTACCAGACAGATCTCAGCCGGTACTTTCGGTCAAAATTCCACTGCGCGCTTTTACGCAGAGAACTATGTTTTCTGACTCGAAAAAATTCACTGAATCCAAATATCATATTTAAACCATCAAATTCCAATTGCCAAATCTTCCAACCATATTCGCTCCTATTTAACTTATTATTTAATTAATTTCGGTTAGACCAGGTATTACATTCTACCCTCCTAACAGAAATTTTCGCCCTCGAAAATTCCATCCATCACTACGAGTACGCGAGCATAGTCTGCCTTTATATCAAACGCATAACAGTTCCAAGGTCCTTTTACTCTGTGCGCTTCCGTTGCCGCGCTCTGATTTCTCTATTCCTGAGGGTCTCGGTCGTTCGTTCAACGCCGACCAACACCCTATTAAATCTCAAATCATGTCATCAATAATATTGCCATCATTGTTAATCATAGCCATCATTTGACATCACTATAATCAATCAAAGCTTTCTTTATTTTTAGAATTCAATGAGTTTGTACTAACAAGTTGACAAACTCTTAAGAATCCGCTTTCCTTTAATAATCTATAAAAGTTTCCGAGACACATCTCTTTTGTTGAAGTTACTCAGATCAAAAATCATTTTCAAAAATATAACCAACACTCCTTCAAATTCTTGGGAAAAAAATTCAACAGCACCTCCCCAAAAATTGGAGTTTACCACCCGTCACGGGTTCCCTCAAACCAATCTCAGTACCGCATCAGCATTGCAATTTAAAGGTTTCCAAACTATTCATCTGAAACCGATCATTACAAATCTTGATCTAAATCCAAGGTCACCATGACCAAACATCATAGCACTCATCTCTCGAACACGACAACTTGCACTCAATCATCATCTAAATCCGATTACGCATCAATGATAATTTCCTCATCCGTTTAAGAACCATCAAGGCTCACAGCCGCAATTAATTCCAATTATCTAGAATCATTATCTGCATAAGCTCACTAAACTTTTAAGTACTCTAAGCATAAATCATTTCTAATCATACCCCACTTTTCCTTATTATTACCATACTATGCTAACGCTTTAGCAAGCTTCCGCTATGCCACTTTGATTTCTCGTCAAGTATTATTAGTTCCATCACTTATTTTCTCAAGTACTAAACCACAACTTAACTTGACTGACAATTCAAATCAACGTTTCTAAATCCATCATTTAGGACCATCCCTTATCTATTTAAATCAAAGGAACTAAAAGTCATGGGTTCAATCCGTTTTACCGAAAATCTAGAAATCAACCAACTATATAACAAACACAACACATCATTCTCAACAGAAAATCATTTACGTCACAGGCATTTATCCATTTGTATTAAGGCAATGCCTTACTCGGACCATCCGGCTTGCTCCTCAGTCTAATATTAAGCTTGACAGTCCCAGTTCTACTGTACATGCGGTATTATAAAATCACGCACTGTCCTTTAAGCTTGATGATAATAATTACCTCAATCTTACTGTCGCAATCGGCCCGCATCCTGACTCTCTCCTTGTTGGCAATTTCTTGATACATGCCCTGATAACCCGCACTTGTAACATACGCCTAACCCCAATCGGCACGGCCTATTTAGCTGATGACTTCCACACCTCTGACAGCTCGAAACATCAGAAGCAGCCGCTGCCCGTTTTCCCTTACCGTTCCTTTGGGACTCCTCACTCGTCGCAAAGTTATTCCGTCCTTGGGGAAAGTGTTGTATGTATCCTCTCTCCTTAAACACTCGACCCCTTGGTGTGAATCCTTGGTCGTGCTCTCTATGACTTCCTTTCTCTGCAACCCTTCTTTTCACACACTCTTTAGCAATTCTGCTCTTATTCACCAACTCTGAAAAAGTTCGGATCTCCATTGGTCCCAGTGAACTTAAGATGTCGCTCCGCAGCCCTCCTTTATACTTAATGCATTATCATTTCTCGAAGTCTCCCAGAGCTCCCTGACACATGCGGGAAAACCTGAATAGCTCCTCAAATTTGTCTGTATACTCAGATACGGACATAGCACCTTGCTTCAGCTGCAGTAACTCCAATTCCTTTGCTGTCCTGGCGGAATTCGGAAAGTACTTCTTATAGAATTCCACCTGGAAGGCATCCCAAGTGATAGGATCATCCCCCTACTGCAGGAGGTATCGGGCCCCTTGCCACCAATGCGATGCTTCCCCAGTAAGCAGATAGGTAGCAAATTCAACACACTGCTCCTCGGGTACCAACTGCGCTTGCAACGCTCGCTCCATAGCCTGAAACCAGGTATCGGCTTCAGTCAGATTGGTGGTTCCCTTGAACTTAGGTGGATTAACCTTTAAGAAAGTTACCAGTGTCATCGGGCCCTGAGCTTCCCTTCTGCCATTGCCATTATTGTTTATCTGTTGCCCAAGAGCCTCCGCAGTGGCCTGCATAGTAGTAGTCATATACTCCAACGCCGCCATAAGGTTTACCGGGTTATTCGGGTTGACTTCTGGTTCTTGCGTGCTAGTACGATCTCTCTCACGTCCCCGACCGGGTCCACGAGGTGCCATCTGGTTCCTATACACACCAAACAATCGATATCAAGTTGATCAGTCTCAATATCAGAAGTATAGTGCTTCAAAGTACCAGAGGTACACTCATGGACTTCATGCTAGATGTATCAGTTAGATATCCTAACTAGCACATGCACAGACTCAGAGTATGCATTGAAGCATAAGCAGTTCCATCCCTCAGGCTCACGAGGACGAACTGCTCTGATACCATAATGTAACACCCTAATATTCAAATCCTTATGCTCGAGACATAAGTCAATGATATTACGGTGGTACGACTCTCAGGTGGATTTTTAATATATAAATATAGGTAATTTCAAAAGGAGTATTAATCGAGAAGCCTGAAAAGAGTAGAAATAAAATCGCGAAGACGTATCACTCACGTTTCGACAACAAAAAGATAAACCGTGAAGCCGAAAGTGATATACGGACAAGGAATAAAGGAGATCAAGAGATAGATAACAGATAGATATATATATATATATAACATAAGTAAATAGCCACTAGTCGCGACCCGCGAAGTTTAGGCCGGCTAGGGTACAGTATGAAAGTAATTGACAATAGTATATCCTAATCTCTCCCAAAGGAAACATGCGAGCCTCTATAGGCAAGTTCAAAAGAGTTCAATACATAATATAATCTTTTCAAAACCAAGGTGGAGAGATTCTAAGCAAAACACAAAGTAGAGAAAATAAAGATCTTCGCCGTCTCTCAGACGAACCACAACTCACTTCTGAGCACCTGGACCTGTATCTGAAAAACAAGAGATATATACGGAATGAGAACCCCGGGCCCATGGGTTCCCAGTACGGTAAAAGTGCCAAATAAATACAATGCACTGCAATAAAAACTCGTTAAGCATCCTAAACTCCTTTTCACCAAATATCCAGCCTAGATTCTCACTAATCCATGAATAGGCAACTGTCGTAAGGGGATACTAAATCTAGTTCATGTTACACATGTTTTCCAACTCGCTGACTCTTCCACGAATCAGACTCAGAATCATAAGCAAAACCATCACCAGTTGTTCTGCCTCAACAACTCTATATCAATACATCATACCCTCGCCTGGAGCTAGTGAAATCACATCATACCCAGGGGGCTCAAATTATCTCATTCAAAAATCATCATCATCATGCAATCGCATCATCAATTCATCTCATCAAGACCAGCCCTCAACATCCATCGACACCAACATGAGGGGTCTCTCAGTTGTACAAACACAAGCAATACATGCAAGTAATACACAAATAAGGTACAAGTAGAACAAGTAGCACATAATCAGGTAACATAGCATATATGATGTAGAAATCCAAACCAAATAGGCAAACCCAAACAATTTAAACATATGCAAATGATGTATGCATGCCCTATGGCTGATGATATCATCTATCGGTTATATAGCCAACCCGACATGTCCTGGTAGCTAACCATTGGACAGAAACACCCCTTGCGGAGCAAGTAGGTTTGAGCTACAACTCCCTTGCTACTGCCCGCTCAACCCAGAGCCAGTGGAACAACCACTACTGCGGCTACTACCCAGGCGGGTGTTTAAAAGCTCAACCTGGAGCGAGTGGATTCACCACTACTACCGCTACTACCCAGGCGTCACAATCTCTGACCTGGAGCAAGTGGGACGAACCACAACCCTTGCTACTGCCTAGGATCTCAAAACATACATTCGTTCAGTTTAAAAGCAATCATCATTGTTATCAAATCTCAAACATTAACATGGAGCAAGCAGGATGAACCACCACCCTTACTACTATCCAGGTATCACAAATACATTCATTCAAAACTCCATAATTAAACTCATTTATCATAAACATTCTTTTCCGTCTCATACCCGGAGCAAGTGGACAACGCCACTGCCTACTACCCGGGGTTACACATCACATTTCAACATTTTCTATTATTATCCATTTAACACATTCATTCATTAATCATATATGCATTTATACTCAGCCATAATCAGTAATGGCTTTGCCGTAACCCGACAATAACTCAGCCATCCGGCTCATGGTTCAATCAAGAACCAGCCATTTATCAATAAATATAGCCCTTCGGCTCATGGCATACACGGTACTTCCACCGTCATCCTCCATATCTCATATAATCATCTTTGATCATCATTGATCACAACTTTTTCCCTTGCTTCATTCGCAAGTTACCACATCCCCTAGCTCCTTCCTCTTTGCTAGGCATATCATAATGATTTAATACATAAGGGGTGAGATCGGAGGCTTAGAAGTATGAGATTTGGCTTTTAAAACTCAAAAATTAACTTTGGCATGAAAACAGGGCCACGCGTACGCGTACTCCACGCGCACGTGTGGATAGCCACAAAGCTCATCAACGCGTATGCGTCATACACGCGGACGCGCGGATTGAAACATAGCCAGACGATGCGTATGCGTCAGCCACGCGTACGCGTGGGTGCATTTGCGCCCCAGGCACAAAACTGGCACAACTCTGGCACAACTCTCGGAAAAATGGCTGGGCATTGGGTGCAGCGCATCGACGTGCACGCGTACACCACGCGCACGTGTGGATGGTGCCTTCTTGAAGAACGACGCATACGCGCCAAGTGCGCCTACGCGTGGAGGGTCATTCTGCTAAAAATTTTCTAAGTTAAAAGCTGCAGAATTCACAGATTCAACCCCCAATCTTCCGACGGACATAACTTTCTCATTTTAAATCGTTTTTCGCCCGTTCTTCGAATGGCATGGACATCCTGGATCCAATTTCACTGCTAAACAAGTTTAGCACAAAATAGAAATCCGCAGTCCAAGTTATGTCCCATCAAAGTATGCCCAAAAATCATGTTTTCACTCAAAACCACAAAGTGCCATTTTCAAAACAAGCCATTTCCGACTCTTTTCAAAATCAACCAAAACATGCCAATTTCATCCCTTTTCTTTGAAATCAATCAAAGTATATCAAAATCGACATTAAGCCTCCTCAACTCATACACTAACACATTACCACAATTCACAAAACTGCCATATAACCTTTTTTACCCATTTCAAACAAATGGCTAAATTACAAACACATTAACATGTCATACATCCTTTCTCATCCCAATTTCCAACAATACTATTTCCAATCAATCATCATTATACATAATCAATATCATACTCACTATCATATGGTTTCACCTACAAATCAACCTTAATCATTTCTCAAGCATATATCACAACATACATATCTCTCATCCATCATCATACCATCAAGGCATCAATAATCATGATCACATATATGACCACATAACATACCTCAACCAAAACCAAACATACCTCATCTATACAATTTCACCCAAAATTACCAAATTCCACACTTCAACTCCTCAAACCTTATTATTCAATAACCAACCCAATCATTCATATATTCATTATCTGAAATTCATCCAATCACTTGTGTCATCATACAATGCACACATCAACTTACCTTCCTTACCTCTTTCTGGCCTCCGGCCCAAGATTCACGGCCTCCGGCCCAAATTCACAATTTAAATGCATAAACCACAAATCAATACTCATTACCCAATACATCAATTCTCAATACACCAAGCATACAAGGCCACACAATTCTCAACCCAATCATTAATTCGTATTACATACCAACTATGCATATTAGCACCAACCATTTACACAATCCAAACTTAATCCTAGGGGCATCTAGCCTAGGAATTCTCATCACACCACACAGTACTTAAATGAAACTTAAACCGTACCTCTTGTAGCCAAACCAATTGAGCCTCTTCTATGGAAGTCTCCACCAACCCTTAGCTCCAAGCCACACCAAAGCTCCACAAGTAAAACCAACCTCCCAATCGTGCATCAAAATCACCAAATACACTAACATAACCAATATCACATACATACATCAATCTAGGGCTCATAAAAATAATAAATCACAAGGATTTGAGCACTTCTTGCCTCAGCCCATATGAAGTAGGGATAGAACCCACTTGAAATCCATGTTGGAGTATCCCTAAACACCCAAAATCACAAGATTTCAACACTAACTACCCAAAAATATGTAACAGTCGAAAATTTCGAAAATTGGGCAGAGATGAATGGAATACTCACCACAAAACTTAGATAGAATTGTAGAGGATGAGAAGAACGATGCGTGGCCGCAAATGGCTCGTCAATCGGAGCTCCGTAGCTCAAGTTATGGTGATTTGAAGATCAAAGAGAGTTAGGTTTTCTCTCTTTTCTTCTCTCTTCTCAATTTCAGCGCCCCAACCCTTCCTTTTAGGGTAAAATGAGCTGAAATGCTCATAACTAATATTTATATATGTTGGGTCTTGAGCCCACTTAGACCCAGTTCACTTATTTTTGTCCGTTGGCCTAATTTTGGGCCAAAACCTTTAAGATTAGCGCTCCAAATCACACTTTAAATATTTCTACCTCCCCTAATTATAATTCCTCATTTCTTAATCTTATTTACTCATAATCAATTTTCTCAGCTGCAGTACCAGACAGATCTCAGCCGGTACTTCCGGTCAAAATTCCACTGCGCGCTTTTACGCAGAAAACTATGTTTTCCGACTCGGAAAAATTCACTGAATCCAAATATCATATTTAAACCATCAAATTCCAATTGCCAAATCTTCCAACCATATTCGCTCCTATTTAAATTATTATTTAATTAATTTCGGTTAGATCGGGTATTACAATCAAGGTCCAATGTAGAATCATAGCTTGAAACTGGCGAACGAGGGGAAAGAGGAGGTGGTGGTGGCAAGATAAACCATGATTGTGCAAATTCAGAATATTGTGTTTCTGAAACATATTCCATCTCGTCATTACTATCATTCTCAGAACCAGTTTCAACCCAGTTCTCATCTATCTCTGAGTCTTCTGAAAACCCAGCATTCGGTGGTAATACAAAAAATGCTTCCCTCAGCTTCCTAATGTCGGTTCCTCGACTGTGGCTCGGTCCCGGCATAAAACTCGACATGCTTGAACATGAAGATAAAAATCTTTCACCTATGTCTACGACCTCAATTGGAAGTCTCCATCACTTGTTGTACCACAAGCTTCTCATGCACTTCAAACATAGCACGAACATACTCATCATCTTTAGGTCAAAACACTTTTTAATACACTCTTCGACTTCATCGACAAATAGAAATCAGTATCCTATTTCCTTATGTGTTTCCTCTCCAATAAACATATGTTCACCATAATCAAACTTAATGACTATAACTGCCATGTTTGCATTGTAACTCGATCATTATATTCAAAAGATGCACCATCATTGTTACATCTAATTGTTGCATTCGGATAAACAACATTAATGCATTTTATTGTCATTTTGTGATAATTTTAACACAGTGTTTGTTTCGATAGAAATTAGGGGAGAATGAATGTGAAAGGAAAGTAAATGAGAAAAAATGTCAAATTTTATCTGTTTGGTTTGGATGGAAAATACAAAAAGAAATAATGAATAATGCAAAAAAGTAAATAAGACCCATGAAAAAATCTTCATTCCAATTTGTGCGAGAAAATGGAAGAAAAAAATTATTTTACTCATTATTCTAAACCCTACCATTCTCCTTTCTTCAAAAACTAACTCTTCTTCAACCCTGCAATTCAGCCATTCATACTACTCAATTTTAATACTGTCAACCTCTGCAATTGTTAGCCATTGTTTATTCATTCATACTGCACAACCAATCTAGTCGTCACATCGTTTTGTGTCTACTTAACAAATTAGGTAAGTTTTTATTTTGCTCTTACTATTTCACATTTCATTCTGTATATCCATAGATATGTGTGTTTGTGACTGAATTTTGAGATATATGGATAGAGATTATTCTGGTTTGGTTTATTATTTTTTATTTTTATATCTTTAGATTATTCGATAAAATGCTCCAATAATAACATGCAAACATTTTGATTTATAACATTCATTAGAGTTGGTGAAATGACATGTGTATAAACTATAGAGTACTGTAACTATTTTTTGTATATAATAAATATTTCAAAAATATTACAATTTTTTTCATATAATGATACAATTTTTTCATATAAGCACAATTTAAATTTTCACAAAATACACTTATTTTTGCTAAATAGCACATAATTTCTTCATATATGCACACATTATCTATTTAGAAAGCATATATTATAGTTATCAAATAACACACAAACAAATAGTTATCTTTGTGTTCTTTAGAAATATGAGAATGTGTTGTGTTTTTGGCACACATATAAATTAAATTTAATTTTCGGTATCAAGAATGACACAAATTATAGTGTATACACACTTTAAAATGAACTTTTTACAAGTACATTTGCAAGCACATAAATAATTACATTTGTGATTTTGGTCACAAAAGTGTAATTTTATTTACCTAAATTTTATTATTATATACTATATTTATAAAATTTATATTCCTAACTTGTTATATTAAAAATGTAGTTAAATTTTGTTATTATTATTTAATAAAATTACTAAATATATTATATAATCATATACATAATAACATTTCTATATAGTATAATGAATAAAATTGTCATTATATAATTTTATTTTTTTTCTTTACTTTTTTTTTTCAAACAAACACCATAAATTAACTATCCTTCAATCTCTTTCTATCTTATTTTTCTTTCATCCAAACATACCAATAAAAATTAAATTTCATCTCAATTTTTTTCTTTCCTATTACTTTTCACTCAATTTCATTCCTTTCTATTTCTTTCCTCCATCAAACAAAATCTAAGAGAAAAAAGGGAAGAATGAGAGATAGAGATGAGAAAAATGATAGATAGAAGTGTGTGATTGTGATAAATTTGTTATGCACTATTTTAATATTTATAGAAAAGTTTTTGAACGTTAATACTTCTATTTTTGTATCCATCAAATCCCAAAATATATATCCTATTTTCGTTGTCATGGACCTCGAAAATAAAAGAAAAAAATCCTACAATTTTACAGATTACAAAAGAGAATTTACATGCCTATTTTCATTGTCAAGGGAAGCAAAAATGCTAGGTTATTGTCATTGTTGGTAGCAATAGTAAAAATATAAAAAAAAATTATGCACTACTTTTGTTGTCAACATCAACGTTAATTTTGTAATTTGCTTTTTTATTTTTGTTACCAGTAAAAATATAATTGAATATATAAAACGATAAAATTGTGTATTACGATTTATTTTAATAAATAATTAATTTATTTTATTTAAATTAAAAAAGTCCACCAATTCTATATCTCGTATAGACATAAATACTAAACAACACGATCTTAGTTTCGGGCTTTAAAATATGTGTAAATTGACGTATTGATATATAGTTTAAAATGCATAAATTGAATCATAAATGATTGAACTATGTTCAGTTTGAAAAAATAGAACCAAACGAAAAAAAATGGCTCATCAAATATTTGTGTTATGATTAAAAGTTGTTTGTGTCAAATTTATGGAAATGTTTAGTAAAAAAAATATTAGCCAAAGAGAAGTGTTATACATATGAGTCATTTTGGTTTATAAGTCATATAAATTGGGCCAAATCCAACAAAAAGAACGCTTACCCATACGAGCGTGTCAACACGCACGCGACTCAATGATTTTCATAGCGCGCTTCACGTTCTTCCTCCTCCTCCTCCTGTTCTTTCTTCTTCTCATTTTTCTTTGCGTTTCTCCTCTTTTTTTTTCACGTGTTTCATCTTCATCGTCGTTTTTTGCTACTGTTGTTGTTGCTGCATTTTTTCCTCCATCTCTTTCTATTGATTTTGCAACATTATGTATTTTTTTTCTTTTCTGTTTAATTTTTTCCTCCCAAGAAGAATTATGAGAATATGAAATAAGAAGATGAAGAAGAAGAGGAAGCAAAAGATGAGAAAGAGGAAGATGAAGAGTTTTGAATTATGCAGAACTCATCAGAATAAAAATACACCCAAATATCTTCGTATTACCCCCAAATATCTTCGTGTTATACCCAAATTTGCTGCAAATACAGAAAAATATTTTCTCTAATACTGTATTTTTTTTTCTTTTTTTCCTTATTTCTTTCTTTCTTTTAGTTAAATAAATGTAAGTTCATTCTCTTCCAAGTAATTTTGCAGTATTATATGTTTCTTCTTCTTTGTTTGATTTTTTCATTTTTATTCTTGTTAAGAGAGTAAAATAAGAAGAAACTTGAGAAGATAAAACAAAAAGAAAAAGATGAATAAGAAAAAAAAGAAGAAAAATATGGTGATGATGATGAAAAAAAGAAGAAGAAATAACAGAAGATGAGGAGGAGGAAGAGGAAGAGTTTTGAATTATGCAAAACTTATTAGAATAAAAATACACCCAAAATTCTTAAAATACACCTAAATATCTTTGTGTTACACCCAAATTTGCTGCAAATACAGAAAAATGTTTCTTTTAATGCTGCATTTTTTTCTTCTTTTTTTTTTTCCTTATTTCTTTCTTTCTTTTAGTTAAATGATTGTAAATTCATCTTCTTCCAAATAATTTTGCAGCATTACGTGTTTCTTCTTCTTCTTTGTTTGATTTTTTTGTTTTTATTCTTGTTAAGAGAGTAAAACAAGAAGAAACTTGAGAAGGTAAAACAAAAAGAAAAATATGAATAAAGAAAAAAAGCAGCAGAAGATGAGAAGAGGGAAGAGGAAATGTTTTGAATTATGCAAAATTTATCAGAATAAAAATACACCTAAATGTTTTCGTGTTATACCCAAATATTTGTGTTACACCCAAATTTGCTGCAAATACAGAAAAATGTTTCCTCTAATGCTACATTTTTTTCTTTTGTATTGAACCACACCTTAGCCACTTGATTGGATTCAAAATAATAATCAATTTCGTTCTGGTTCAATTGACAATTTGAACCTAAATTATTCATTATTTTCAACAACGAGATAATTTATGATGGATGAGAAAGAGAAAAAGAAAGGAGGAAAAGAAATTCCAATGAAAAAAGAAGGAGGAAGAGGAGGAGGAGAAAGAGGTGGTGTTGATGAAGAAGAAGGTGCAGTAACGGTACAAAACACGTGAATATAAATGACTTATAAAGACCTATATAGGAAACGCTTGTATGTGGAGAATATTCTTAGCGAAAAATGATTAACATTTATCATTTTTTATTTTATTTAATCCACTATGCAATAAATAAATATTAAATAAAGCATGTTTGGACTACTTAAAATTGATTTTTTTGTCTTCTTAACATGATTGTAAATTTAATGGTGGGACAATATTAAATTTTTTGAAATTGAAATAAGATGTTTAAAATATTAAAAATTAAATTAAGATTTGATCTAAATATTAGAGAATAAAATAATATTTATTTTTAAATTTTTATTTTTATAAATATATAACAAACGTATTAAAATCAAAATTTTATATTTTTTATAAAAATTTGCTCAATTAATGATTCTGGGGAACTTGTAAACTAAACCCAAATAAATATTTTAGTATCTTAAATCACCTACGAATTTAATTTTCCCTCTAAGGTATCTGTTGATCTGGATGCCATTAAAGAAACAAAGTGGCTTCAATTTTCCCTCTAAGGTATCTATATATTGATGTGGATGCCATTAAAGAAACAAAGTGGCTTCATACCTCGCAAATGGGGATGCAATATGTGAGGCAAAGAATTGAAATTATGTTGGTATGATATTATTAATTAAAGGATTGATGATATGTGAGGCAAAGAATTGAAATTATGTTGGTATGATATTATTAATTAAAGGATTGATGATAATGGAGTTGTTCATTAATTATGCCTTTTATGGGAATTTCAATTCTCTAATTATTCCACATGGGAAATATCAAACAAGTCAACTGCTAGTCTGATAGTACAGTATAGCTTATTACTAACGTTTTCGTATGAAACGCAATTGCATTATCTAAGAATGGAAATATGGAATTCCTGTAATTATTCCTGTTTAGTTATGCTTATGGTACGTATTCGACTAATATTTTTAAATTTATTATTTTACTAAGTTATAATTCACAAAAAAAAAACTTTTAATACATCCATACATTTATCTAACTTTTAAACAAACCAAACTCGAACCACCTGCAAAATACTTTTTTTGAATGAAAGAGCTCAACACAATAAGTGGAGTAAAGAGAGCAGACCAGAAAGAATGACACCAGACTAAGGCATAAACTAATCAGGAAAACTACATGCTACCCCCTGTCATCTTTGGCATTGCCATCAACAACAGAAGGAATTCACATGTAACCACTCCTTAAAGTTCATGAACACCATGTGGATTATATTGTCAACCCCTTTTCTATTATTCTAAAAAATCCTCCTATTCCTTTCAAGCCAGATATTCCAGATAATAGCACAAAAAGATACCATCCACCTTTTACGTTTCTGCTTACTCGTTGATAACTCAATCCAACTCTGAAAATGTTCCTTTAGTGTCCCTGGGCATGACCATTGCCTTCCAACAAAAGATAACCAGGCACACAAAACCTGCCAAGAGAATTCACAAGCAAGAAACAAGTGGTGAACAAATTCAACACCTTTATTGCACAACACACAGGTCACATTCTCTTGGTTAACCACTCCCAATCGACTCAGCCTCTCCTTAGTATTGACCCTTCCAGTCAAGACAAACTAGATAAACAATTCAACTCTTGGTGGCACTAGACTCTTCCAAAATGTCCTAGCAAAGCTGAAACTCGCTATATCCTCCGGGAGCAATTCCACCTGCAATTCCTGTACAAAGGAATTAGTAGAAAATATACCCTGCTTATCAAATTTTCACACCACTCTATCCTCTCTGTCATACACAAGATTAACCAGCCTTAATGCTTCATGCAGCTGGTGCACTAGGTCCAACTCCTATTGGAATAGCTCTCGCCTCCATTGGAAATTCCACCTCCACTCTATTCCGTCCCAAAATCCACAATCCTCTATGACGGATCCTCTTTGGTTTGAAACTGAGAAGAGTCTCGAAAAATTATCTTTCAGGGGCCCACCACGCAACCAGCTATCCTCCCAGAATCGAGTTCCTCTTCCATCACCAATCTCCATGGACAACCCATTAATCATCTTCTGCCTTACTTGTTGATTCTTAAACTGTATTTGGCAGATATCCTTCCATGGCCCCCCGAGTGGGTAATACTTGGGATGACAGCATCACATTGGGATTCAGATTGTTGCAAGAGCACACCACCTTCTCCCATAAAGGACAATCCTCCTTCGAAAAATTCCACCACCACTTAAATAGAAGGGCTGTGTTGCGCACCATGGCATCCCAGGAGCCTGCACTACCTCCCACCTGATCATGGCCATATCAAGCCTACCATCCTCCTTACTCCATAGAAATTGTCTCTGTAGAAAAATCAATTTTTCTGCAACATCCTTTGGCATTTTATACAAACTCAAATAATAGACAGACAGACTGTTCAAAACTGATCTAATAAGCACCAGCTTACCTGCCTTATTGAGTACCTTAGCTTTCCAGATGCTCAGCTTCTCCTCCACTTTTTCTATAATGGGCTTCCAAGTCTTCACCAACCTCGGATTCGCTCCTAGTTGGATCTCCAAGTATTTTACCGGAAGAGATGCTTCCTTACAGCCCAGTACACTGCACATAAGATGTACCCACTGAACATCACTGTTAACAGGAATCAAGCTAGACTTATCAAAATTAATACTCAGCCCCGAGATAAGCTCAAAGCAGTGAAGGATCCTCCTATAGTTCTTTATGGTCTCTTCCTCCGGGGGGTAGAAAAGAATGGTATCATCCGTAAACTGAAGATGTGATAACTCGACATGGTCTCTACCCACCAGTAACGGCGATATTCTCCCATTTCTCGCCGACTCTCCAAACATTCTATGTAGAACGTCAACCACAAGTACCAAAAGAAATGGCGATAGCGGGTCCCCCTGTTGCAAACCTCTTTCCATCTTAAAAGGCTTAGATGGCGATCCATTTATCAGCACTGACATGGAGCTCGTACCTACACACTCCATAACCCAACTCCTCCATCTATGTCCAAAGCCCATCTTCTGCAATACAAGGTCTACGAAACTCCACTTGACTTTATCATACGCTTTCTAGAAGTCTAACTTTATTATTACCGCTTCCTTCTTCCTCTCCTTTATCCATTGAACAGTTCACGTGATAAGAGCCCCATCATGAATCTTCCGTCCCTTGACAAAAGCGCTCTGTGTCTCACCTACCAGTCGTGGCATGATTTCTCGCATCCTCCTAACCAGTGTTTTTGAAAGGATTTTATACACACAACCCACCATACTGATTGGTCTCAGGTCTTTGGTTTCCTTTGCACTAGTGAACTTAGGGGCCAGTGTCACCCAAGTGAGATTCGCATCCACTGGCAACTTGGATGTAAGGAAAAAGTCCATCACTGCTACCGTAAAATCAGCCCAACACCTTTTTATAAAGTTTATGTTGTACCCATCACTTCCTGGCGCCTTGCAAGATTCACAATCCCAAACTGCTTCTTTAATCTCTTGAGGATTCGACAGCACTTCCAAAGCCAAAGCATCATCTACACCAATCATTTCCACCAACCCGTCCCTGAACCCCACCAAAGGAGTCTCTTCCTGATGATACAAACTCTTGTAGAAGTCTCTAATCGCAATCTTAATCCGAGCTTGATTCCTTATCAATCTTCCATTAATTAGCAACGCATCAATCCTATTGTTTCTCCTTCTCGCAGAGGCTAAATTGTGAAATTACCTCGTATTCTTATCAATGTCCTTCGCATGTCTAGATTGCGACATCTGCTTTCAATGTAGCTCCTTCCTTACATACCATTTCTCACAGCAAGTCACAAGCGTCTTTTCTTCTTGCCTCAATTGTTCCATCACAAACACCATCACCCACCATGTCATCAATCTTCTTGATCTCTTCCTCAAACTGCATGATTTTCTTATCCATATCCCTAAAGTTATTTTTATGCCATCTTCCTAGAGGAACTGTCATAGCCTTCAATTTATCCGTGAACTGTGCCTCTCTTAAGCCTCTCCATTCCTCCTTTACCATTCTCAGAAAACTTTCATGGGTAAACCACGAGTCAAGACTCCTGAACGGCCTCGGCCCATCGCTTCGCCTCCTTTCTTCCACTATAATAGGACAATGGTCAGACAAGCCCCTAGGACCACCTTGCATCTGAGTCTCCGGAAATTTTTTAAGCCATTCCAAGCTAACCAGAACCCTATTAATACGGCTGCATGATCGACCTTTAAACCATGTAAACTTGCGTCAGTAATCGGCAAGTCCACCACATCCATGTCATGTATCCAATTCTTAAAGTCTTCGGTTGACAAGGGTAAAGTATCTGTGCCCTGTCTTTCTTCCACCTGTATAATCTCAATAAAGTCCCCCATGAAGTAGCAGGAAACCTGACATAAGCCAGTTATGTAGCTCAACTCCTCTCAAACAACAAGTTTCTCAACACCATACACCAGAATGAAAGCACAATTAAAATTATACTTCAACATCTCCCCTTCAACACACAACCATCTCTCTCCTTTGTGGCTATTTCTTATTTTAAAAAATTCATCATCCCATATTAATAACAACCCACCAGATGCACCATTAGATTCAACAAAATTCCAACCCACACCACTATTCCTTCAAATATTTTTTACATCAAATTTAGTCACTACCTGTCTCTTAGTCTCCACCAGGCCTAGCATGTTTAGTCTACAACTGCTTTTCAGGTTCTTTATCATCCTGAGCTTTTCATCCCTCCTCAACTCCCTAATATTTCAAGAGCTAAAAATCATTTAAATAATTTATAGCACACCTTTTTATGAGATTTGGGTCTACTCTGCCTCGATTTTACCCTTTGTTTCGCCAGCTTTTTTTTAGAGCAATTTCTTCATTCTGCTGCTGAAGGATCGCTATAATGTCATCTTCTTCATTATACAGCATTGCTCCTAATTCCCTTGCTAAGTCCCATGTTCTTTTGTTTTCTAGCAGCTGCTCTTCCAACGTTAAATCATCATTGTCACTGGCTTCATCATCAATAGCCCGAGCTCCATTCTCCAAGCCACCGTCATCCACATCGTCATTAGGCTCTGGAATGTTCCTATCATCATCAGCTTCTATACTCGGCCCAGTCTCTCCAAGTACTTCATCACCTTCACCATTTCGTTCATCGTCATCACCGTGTTCAGCCTTGTCTTCCGCATCCACAGCTCCTGGAATCCCATCAGCCCCTCTTCCAAGGAATGCCAATCTGCCGCCTCCCCCCTCCATCGTGCGTGTATTTCGCCGTGCCTTGAAAACCCCACCAGCCTGCGCCAAAACTGACGCGTCACAGGGCAAGGTATGGTCATCTTCTGACCGGGAGATTTAAATTCGTGATTATAATTAAAAAAAATTTGATTCTTTATTTTTTCTCGATCAAAGTCTTCTGTATTTTTAATAGAGTTAAATCGCAACACCTTTGATGAGAAAAAGTGTTACGAAAATAACTTTTTTTGGGGATCAAAGTCCTAAAATTACTATTTATATTTGAATATGACACTCATTAAACACTAAAACCTAAATAAAATAGTATGTCTGATTTTATTCTCATTTAATTCTAAATAAAAAATAATAATAACTTATTCAATTTACCATTTATAACAATAAATAAGATTACTGTTCTAAAAGTAATTTAATGTAAAATAATTTAATTTATAATTATAATTAATATATATTATTCATAAATAAATTAAAAAATTAATAATTTTCTAACACATCATATATATATATCAATTTTGGGATAAGAAAGAGAAAAAAAAGAGAAGTTCACCTAGTAAGAAATTAATCCAACATAAAATATCTTTAATCATCACTATAATATTTTAAACAGTCGTGAACCGAATGGTAGAAACCTAATTAGTTACTCGTAAGAGTTATTTTCCTTCTTTTCAAGTCCGTAACTAATGTGTCTATCTCTCTAACCAAGTACTCACTTCTCTTTTCTGTCCTTAAGAAAGAAAAAAAGTTTCACAAGCAAAAAAAGATCTTCAGATTGGGTTTAAGTAACGAAAAAAAGTGAATCACCAAGTCTTGACATTAAAAAGACAAGAGAGAAAAAAGTTAAGAGTTGCAACCAAAAAATAAAATCAAATCTGATTTGGTTCATAGGCAAATCAAAGAAGAAAGTTGTCATCTTTGTGTAACCACTCTAACTTATTAAAGCTGCCATCTTCTTGCTACACATTTTTGGATAAGAAGAAGAAAATAGAGGTTGCCCTTCTCTGTTGCAAATCAAAGGTCACAATTAAAACTTAGAGAGATCCTTAAAGTCAATGAAAAAGGAAGAAAGAGAAGTAGTTATGTAAGGATTCAAGCCAACTCTAATCACTACTGCTGTTCTATTTCTTCTCTGTGTCTCTACTCTGATTTATGGAGAAGAAAACAAAGTCAAATATGTTCAATCAAACTCAAGTTTTGAAAGCTTTACTCTTGCATAAAAAGATAAACGACCAAAAATTGAAGTAAGGAGAAAAAGCATACTGTTTGGGTCTTCATAGCATTTTTACTATACCCTTTTCTCCTTCATGGTTTTACATTTAAACTTTTGTTCTTCAGTTTTATCTTTTTTTATTTTCATTCAATGAAAAAATACAAATATGTGAGGTATTAGAAAAGCCATTGAGAGGAATGACAAAGAGAGTAATCTTGAAAAAGTTAGAAATTATGTCAAACTCTTTTGTATATATTTCTGTTTTGTATTCATGATCTTGAAAGAATTTTCTTACTAAATTGTGTGAGCACTTAGTGGTTGAAAGTCTAGGAAGTGAACCTAGTCAAATCAAGCTTGGGTTGAAGTTTGGTTTGTTCCTAATAGGATTAGGTAGAATCCTTGAAAATTGATATTTGTAATCTTTGAAAAAGATAGAGAAAATTTTACCACAATTGTGGTAGAGACTGGATATAAGTCACATTATATATGGTGGTTAAACCAAGATATATAGTTGTATCATTTACTCTTCTCTGGTATGTTTTTGTTTTGATTCGATATGAAATAACATGAAATTGTCTCCTACATAATCAACATTGCAGACTCAACAGCAACTTTGATTTAAATCCAGTTTGAAGTTAAAGTGTACAAGATATAAAGAGACCATAGATTCAACCCTCTCTTCTTTAGGCCATTGAGAACCTTCAATTGGTATCAAGAGTCCGGTCTAAAAAAATCAAGCTTCACAATTTGGAGCAAAGATCTAATGGCCAACATGGGTGCAAATATCAAGAACCAAAAGATAATGTGAGGCCACATTGCACATAGTGGTTGAACTAAGATACATGGTTGTGTCATTTACTCTTCTCTACTCTATTTCTGTTTTCATTCGATATGAGACAAAATAAAATTATCTCCTGCATAATCAATATTGCAAATTCAACAGCAACTCTGATTTAAATCCAGTTCGAAGTTAAAGTGTACAAGATTAAAAGAGGCCATAGATTTAACCCCCTTTTCTATGTCATTGAGAACCTTCAATATCTTATAAAATTGTGTCTACTATTTGAATTTTATTGCGTCACAACCAATTCCTTTTTATTATACTTTGGTTTAATATATAATTATTTTTGGGGTGTGGTTTCTAGGGAATGGAAGATAGAGTCCTCGTCTCCATTTATAAATTCTTCGCAAAAATATCTTTATTTCCATTCTATCCCTACGGTTGTGTTTGTTTACAGGCACAAGGCATTAACAGAGATATTGTGCCTAAAAATATTGAAGTAGTATATTTTGTGTCTATCTTAAAAGAAAAGATAAATAAACACTAACAAGAGACACAATTTATTTTTTATTTTTCTTTCATTATTCTTATTAATTTTTTATAATTGTATTTTTTATTATTATATTTTTCTTTCAATTAGTGAGTAAGTTAGTCATAGTTTGATTAAGTGTACATAAGGTGTTGTATATATATTGTATGAGTATACGTTATTAAAGGAGAGTACATCTATTTTTGCAATTCAAAATTCCATTTCTCTTCTCTATTTTTCTCCCTGTTTTCTTCATACTTCTTAGTACAAACCCTAATATGGAATCAAGAGCCTAAATTCCTCTCCATTTTTTTCGTTATTTCTTTCATCTTTTCTTCTCCCTTCTGTTCTTTATATACTGCACAAAATTTCTTTGGTAATTTCTTTAACAATGGCGTTAATTCTTGCTAACAACTAAACCAAAGCTTCACTAGTACTACTAGCTGATAAATTAAAATAGAATAATTTCTCCACCTGGTCTTAACAAGTTCTTTTAACAGTAGAGATTCTTGAGATGCAAGATCATCTCGATGGATCAAAGTTCCTCCATGCTTCAACACCAATGCCAAAAAAGCAGCAAACACTAAATATCAGATTTTCAAAGAATGGAAGAAGAAGGATCTTGTGCTTCTTACTTGGCTCCTTGCCTCCATCTCCATTTTGTTCAAGAATAAGGTTACTTAGTGCACTCAATTTCATGAGGCATGGATCATCATCCAATCTTACTTCAACATCACATCCAAGACCAAAATTCAAAGTCTAAAGTCGCAAATGAGATCTAAAGTCGCAATTGAAATTTGTGGGGAAAACTGGTTCTGTAAAGGAATATCCTGCAAATATTCGATAGGTTGTCGATGCCTTTTTTCCATTGGATATCAAGTTTCACATAATGATCATATCCAGATTATTCTTGATGGGCTTCCAAAGAAATATTTTGGCTATATCTCATCTGTAATGTCTAGACTATCTTCCTTTACTATAGTTAAGGCAGAATCATTCTTGACAGCATATGAAGATACGCTAGATCACTTCAAGTGACTAGAATCAGGTATACCCATGGCCAACTTAACTCAATCCTCTATGTTCTTTGACACCAATGGCAAAGGCACTTTTGCTCGTCGTGGGAGAGGTGGCAGATTTGGGAGAGGAGGAAGATTTACCTCTCTTCGCCATCAATGCCAACTTTGTGGCCGTCTCGATCATGTTATGCAAACATGCTACTTCTGCTTTGATCAAAACTTCCAGAATAATCCTTCCCAAAATGCAAATGCCACTCCATTTCCTTATGAAAATTCAGCCCCACCACCTCCACCATCACCCACTTTTCATCAACCTCACCCCTATTACACAGCACTATCATATCTCGTAAGATCATCATGGTACCCCGATTCTGGTGCCAGTCACCAATGATCACACTATTCTCCTGAATTCCAGTTATAATACTCAGGGTCCAGACCTCTTTGTCGGTAATGGCCAAGGTATCTCTGTTCCTATTATCGGTTTTTCTTTATTATATGATCATTCTCATAATATGTATTATAAACTGACTAATCTTCTTCATGCACATACTATAACACAAAATATTTTAAGTGTATCAAAATTCACAGAAGATAATCACGTTTATTTTGAGTTTTGGCTTAAATATTGTGCTGTTCGTGACCAGGATTCCCGAAAGCTTCTTTTCCATGACGCTGTTGAGGGAGGAATCTACAAGCTTCGAGATTTAGTTGTTCTAAGACTTAGTTTGAATAATTCTCTTGTGCCATCTTCTGTTGATTTTAAGTATAATTCTTGTCATAATAACCTTTGTTTGCTTCCAAATTTGGATGCTGTGTCCAGAAGCATCCATGAGTCTTCAATAAATACGAATAAATCTGAGTCCAAGTCTATAAACCATTTCAATTATGATGTCAAGATTGATAATTCTTTGAATTTTGGATCAACAATGCTGATGTGTGCTATGGACTATTCTTACATACAAATATTAACACTGCTCATCATAATGATTCTCTTTCCACTGCTATTTCCTCTCTTATTGCCTTTTATTCTATTTTGTATTCACCTAATAATTTTGAAATATGGCATAAGAGACTTGGACATTGTGAGATTAAAACTGTTCTTAAACAATGTGACATAAAATCTGACTATAATCCAAACATTTATATGGTTTGTGAGTTTTGTTTCCTTGATAAATTGCACAAACAACCCTTTCACTCATCTGAACATACCTACACTCACCCTTTAGAATTAGTATATAAAGATATATAGGACCTTCACCAATAGCTTCTAAGAATGGCTTCAAATACTTTGCGTTTTTTATTGATGCTTTCTCTAAGTTTACTTGCATTTTTCTTTTAACTAATAAATTACAAGCTTTACTTGCTTTTCAGAACTTCAAACACTTAATGAAAGTACAAACATATTTCAAGATAAAATCTCTTCAAACTGACCATGGCTTGAAATTCTTGCCACAAGCTTTTACCTCTTTTCTTCAAAATTAGGGTATTGTTCACAGGTTGGTGTGTCTATACACACACGAGCAACAATATAGTGTTAAACGCAAACATAGACACATCATAGAGATTGGCTTGTCTTTGCTTGCAACAGCTGGTCTACCATTTTAATTTTGGAAAGATGCATTCACAACTACTATACATCTCATGAGTAGACTACCAACTCCTGTGTTGCAATCAAAGACACCATGTGAGATAATTTTCAATCAAAAATCAGATTATCATTCTTTAAGATTTTTCAGGTGTGGCTGCTATTCATATTTAAGACCATACAACAAGCGAAAGATGGACTACAGATCAAAATTATGCCTATTTCTTGGCTATGATAATCAACACAAGGGATATAAATGTCTGACTAGGTCTGGCAAACTATATTTTGCTAGACATATAATTTTTGAAGAGAAACTATTTCCTTACAATGAGCACTTCACAGAAAAGCCAACCCTTTCTATTAATTCCAAATCATTTCCTCTTTCCCAATCTAAACAAATTATTCCCTTTCCTTCCTCTTCTATATTCACCCATCCAATTCCCAATCCATCCATATTGACAATAATACCAATGACATTTTTGCACCTTTACATGCATCAGAATAGGAATCCTCTCACACAATTTCAATTAGTGAAATTAAAGTTCATCCTCCCGTTAATAGATCCACCCTCTCTACCTCTCAAACCACAAATACTCATCCAATGATAAAATGGTCAAAAAGCGTCATTACTAAACCTAAAACCTATATCTCTACAACTACAGATAATCCAAACTTTCTGAAACATATACCAAAAAATGCTAAGCATGCTATGCAGTTTGATCATTGAAAAAATGCAATGCAAACTGAATACAACGCTTTGATGCGATGCATGGTCTCTACAATAACTTCCACCCAATTCAACAATTGTTCCTTGAAAGTGGGTGTTTGCAATTGATGCATGAGCATTTTAAGCACTTTTCATTAGCATTTCTTATAAAAAGGTTGTGACTTTTGTTTGGTAATTATATGATTTTCAAGGCTATTCTATTAGTACTTTGATTTTCTTAGTTTCATGATTCTTATAGAAAAATGTTAGGAAAAGAGAAGCAAAAGAACAAGGAGGAACTAAGAATTGAAGACAAGTGCAAAGAAAATCTGTGGATGTTGTCAACCTTGACCTCCTCACACTCCAACGAGTATAACTTGAGTTATAAAAGTCCAAATGATGTGGTTTTAGCGGCATTAGAAAGCCAACTTTTAGAGATTTTCAACGATATATAATAGTCTATGCTTGCTCTCTGGCATCATGGCGCTAAATGCTGCGATATTGGCATTTAGCGCCAAACCACATCCAGCATCAATTCTTCTCAGGAGACTTGATGCTAAATGCCACTTCTTCGGTATTTAGCGCCAGACCTGCCAAAAGGAGCATCAGAATTGCACCAAAAGTGGCATTTTGGTGGCACTAAACAGCAGTAACGGCCCAAAGTGCGAAAATCACATTGATATAAAAGAAATAGGGCTCTCTCTCGTGAGACACTCTCCCTTCCGTTCTCTCATTCATTAGTTTTAGGTTTTGCACATTAGATTAGGATTTTAATTTTTAGAACTACGAGGATTTTAATTTTCTACACTATGCGCACTAAACTTTCATTGTTAAGGTTAGAAGCTCTGTTTAATTTGATGTATTAATAATTATTTGTTCTCTACTCTTGATTAATGCATTGATTTATGTTTAAGGATTAGTTTCATTCTTCATCCTACGGATTAGTGTGTATTGAAAAATAACTCTAATCTAAATTGAATTCTTTTGAATCTTGGAAAAGCTATATCATTAGAATTATAGCTTGAAACTCTTTCTCACAACTCCTTAATTGTTTGGATTTAATGTGATATGTAACATATAATTGTATCATTTTTTGGTTGTTAGGATTTGTGTGGCTTATAAATCAGAATTTAAACTTAACCCTTTAATACAATTGATTGATAAAGAAATTGACAGTTGGTTGGATTAGAGGAGATTGAATTGCCTAGGACTAGGAACTCAATCACCAAGGGTTTGCCATGAATATTTCTTTGCATGATCAAGGTAATTGACTTTGAATGTTAATCCAAAAATTTAAATATCTCTGACACCTTAAGTATCTTTATCATATTATATTCTTAACCAATTTTAGTTTGCTTTTATTTATTTCCCTGTTTTTATGTTATTTACTATTGAAACCCTAAATTTTGATTGTCTGACTAGAATAATCAATTGACACTGCTTGCTTAATCCGTTAATCCTCGTGGGATCGACACTCACTTACCTGAGTTTATTACTTGGTATGACTCGGTGCACTTGCCGGTAAGTTATGGTTAGAAAATCCGTACCAGAAATAAAGAAAAACTCAGCTGGAGATATTTTACGCTATAAGGCATACCTAGTGGCAAAAGGATTTCATCAACATGAAGGTATAGACTTTGAGAAAGTTTATAGCCCGGTTATAAGACCTCAGACGGTAAGAATTATACTTTCCCTTGCTATTACTAATGGCTGACAGATGTGACAATTTGATTTTGATAATGCGTTTCTTAATGGAATGCTTGAAGAAAACGTTTATATGCATCAGCCAAACCAATTTGTGTTATCTAATTTCATCATGGTTTGTAAGTTGCATAAAGCTATCTATGGCCTTAAACAGGCTCCTAGGGTGTGGTTTAATACTCTTGCACTCATCTTAAAACGTTTTGATTTTGAAAACATGAAATCTAATCATTCTCTATTCGTTAGAAGAACTCAGGAATCTGTTTTATATTTACTAGATTATGTGAATGATATCATTTTAACTGGCAGCTCTAATTCAGAAATAGATACTTTGATCAAAGACTTAAATCAATTTTTTTCATTAAAATATTTGAGAAAGCTAAACTATTTTGTAGGTTTAGAAGTGAATTATTTGGAGAGTGGTAAAATTCTATTAACTCAGACAAAGTATGCTGGTGAGTTATTATATAAGTCAGGTGTGTAGCAAAATCTATGCCCACTCCCATGATTGCATTCCTCAAACCGACAAATAATGATTCTAATATTTATGAAGATTCATGCATTATTGCTCCATTGTAGATGCTTTGCAGTATTTGACTATTACGCATCCAGAATTATCCAACTCAGTCAGCAAGGTATCCCAGTTTATGCACTCTTCGTCAGTGAATCACTGGAAGGCAGTGAAACACATCTTGCATTATGTTTCAAGGAATGGTAAGTCACGGTTTAGTTTTTCATAAGTGTGCTGATTATCATTTAATTTTCTTTGCTTATGCAAATTGGGGAGCATATTTGGATGATCGCAGATCCATCAATGGGTATTGTGTGTTCATAGGAAGCAATTTGATATTGTGGAACAGTGGCAAGCAGTCGCATGTGTCAAGATCCTCAACAGAGGTAGAATATCGAGCTCTTGCAACTGCGAGTCCCTTAGCCAATCCCTCTCATTATCTATTTAGATAGTCAGTGCATGTTTGCTGGCTGCAAACCCAGTTCTTTATAGCTGGTGTAAGCATCTAGAGATTGACTTACATTTCTTGTGTGATAAAGTCAATAGAAAAGAGTTGTATATTATAAATATTCTCGCAACATTGCAGATACATATACAAAATTCCTCTGAGTTGCTATGTTCAATATATTCAAATTCAAATTTAGAGTGAATAAAAATCTATTACTAAATTTGAGAGAGTGTTAATAAATAAGTTAGTTATAATTTAATTAAGTGTCCATAAGATATTGTATATATATTGGCTAAGTACAGGTTACTGAAGAAGAGTACATTAACTTTTGAAATTCATAATTCTATTTGTTTTTTCGAAATTCATAATTCTATTTCTTTTTTCTATTTTTCTCTCTTCTATTTTTTTTCATGTTTCTTGGCACAAATCTTAACTCTTCCTAAATTTTTTAAATAAAAAAATAAAAAAAAATTAAATTTTGATAATTTATTTTAATATATTATTAAATAAAATTAAAAAATACTAATTTTTATATTTTTATTTTTTATATTTTATTCTCAATATCTTATTTTATTCTAATTTTTACAACCAAACGTAACTTATGGGATGATTTTCGCCCCTATCCCCTCAGATGTATCTTTTATGATAGTAATAGACAAAAATATCCTTAATGTTTTTTTTTTGGGTTCAATTAAGATCAGAGTATTTTTTATCGCTTATTACTATAAAAGCTAAGGTATGTCCTTAGCCAGATAGCCATTATAATATCTAATGTTTATTTAATATTACCTTCGTAATAAAAGATGATAAAGGAAGAATATAATTTAATATGTAATTAATGATATCTATGTCATATTATATGTTTGTGAGTGTTTAGTGTCTAACTAAATAAATAAAAAATGAATTCATATAACATTATTCTTCATATTTGAGAGACTAAGAGATAGAAATTTATCATCCTCCTGATATTAGTATTTGACTCTGATTAATTATAATATGTAATAAAAAATATAAATAAAATAAGCTAAGCAAGAATAAAATAAATATATTTCTATTTTGATGGAATTATGTTTGGATTGAGCAATGGTTTGAGAGAAATAGAAATAATAGAAGACAAGTCTGGAAAAAACTCAAGAGTAATATTATATATATATATATATATATATATATATATATATATATATATATATGATCAACAAAAGTTATTATTTATTTTTATTAATATCAATAGTATATAAGTAAATTGTTAACTTAAAGTATTGACTAATATTAATAAAAAATATTAATCTTTTAATATTTATCTAATATATATCCTGCAAATTAAACTAACCACTAATCAATCAGCTAAACTAATAACTTAGTTTAAGTCAGTCACTAACTATGGTTAGCATTGTGCAACTCTACATCTAGTTAGCCTAACTACCTTCTAACAACCTGAATTAATCACGTGTGATTACACTTTCAACTTGCTGATTCTAGATGCAGAGTAACTCGCCAACATATTTAAAGAAAATGACGTCTCGCTCTAAATATTTTATGTAAATTGGAGTTATTATTATTATTACTATTATTATTATTAATTTATTATTTGGTCTTTGTCCATGAGCTAGGCAAGACTTATTATTTTAATTGTAGCTCAAATGCACTTAACTTTCCTGTTTGAACCCAACCTATTTTATTTCCGGCCATATATATACGGGCCTGCTTACTGAAGTGGGTTTGGTACGTTGGTCTTCAACATCATATCCCTCCTTCACTCAAGTATTAAAGAAATGCATATGCTCCAACGTTAAATGCTAAAGGCACGGTAGTACATTGCTCCATCTTTTATTAATTCATGTTCGGAAATTATTTAATTTTTTAATTTATTTATGGATAATATATATATTAATTATAATCATAAATTATGTTATTTCAAATTAAATAATTTATATAATGGTGATCTTATTTATTGTTATAAATGCTAAATTAAATAAGTCATTATTACTTTTGATTTTGAATTAAATAAGAATAAAATTAGATATTATCTTTTGTTTCTTAGATAATTATCTTTTGGATTTTAGATATATTATCTTTAGGACTTTAGATACTATTTTATTTAGACTTTAGGGTTTAATGGGTGCCATACTCAAATATAAATAGACCCTCAGGATTTCAGTTCCTAATATACCAAAGCTGCCTTTGTTGCTCTTTTTCCATCAAAAGAGTTGTAGTTCAGCTACCTAAGAATACAGAAGGCTTTGGTTGAGAAAGATCAAAAGAACTACAAGATCAAAATCCTTCCATCAATTTCTGACTCTTATGAGTAAAGGTACGCTTCCACATTATGTTATATTTATGGTGATTCAATATGGATAATATGGGTTATTAAAATTAATTTATTCCAACAATTAATGTTCTGCTTTTTGGTTCAGAAAAGAAAATGAAAAAAAAACTAAAAACAAAGAAAAAATATATATATTTAATTTTTTGCACGTTTGAATTAAGAAAAAAAAAGAGAAATTAAAAAAGAAATAATTAAATATATGTGTAAAATTGTATAGCAAAAAAGGTTTAAACTCTCACCATCTCTATTGGATGAGTCTAAAAGTAAAGAGAGAAGAAATTTAATAAGAGCGTTGAGCAAAAATGAAGAAACAGAAGAAGAAGCATGTAGAGAAAAGTTGTGAGATTAGAATAAGGAAAAATGAGAAATGGTAGATCAACTTTTTCGTTCACTTTTATGTGTGGCTTATATACTGCATAAATAACTTAGTAAACTCTGTATACTATCAGTAACAAACTAACTTAAATGCCAGCTAGCACAAATAATAATTAATTGTAGAATAAATAATTATATTGGTCCCTGAAAGATCACGTGATTTCCAATTTAGCCTTCAAAAGATATTTTTAATTAAATTCATCCCCAAAAGATTTTAGATTAGTCACATTAGTCCTTCCATCACTTTCTACGTTGACGATGTTAACGAAGACTTAACAGAAGCTGACATGGCATGTTAAGTTACATGTTAGTACAACCCTCTACACTTTAACTAATATCCTTATGAAATTTGGTCAAATCATTAATCTCTAAGTGACAAACTCTAATCCTAAAATGTTTAGTTAATTAGAACAAAATTCTAACTCCAGAAACGATTTTCAGTTCCAGCAAAAAAAACACTAACAAAAAACATAATTTAACAATGGCACAATCCTAAAAAGAAGTCAAGTAACCAAAAAAATTTCCTTCCATAAAATCGAATTCTATGAAAAAAAATACAAACACCAAAACCAAACAACAAAACAAACACTCAGCATAAACTATGAATAGAAAAATTGATAGTCAGTAGACACCTTTAATATTTGGAAAAACAAAGCCCTTGATCAACTTTCATGAATCAACAAGGAGCAAAACCCTAACCCCACAAACGGTTTTCAGTTCCAACAAAAATCACTAACAAGAAACAAATTTTATCAATGGCACAATCCTAACAAATTTGGTAACCAAGAAAAAAATCTTAAACAACAATGAAAATGGCTATCGGTACCCCACAAACGGTTTTCAATTCCAACAAAAATTACAAACAAAAAAACAAATACCGGTTTTTAGTTTCAACAAAAATCACTAACAAAAAAAAACAAATTTTATCAATGGCACAATCTTAATAACAAGTTTAGTAACAAAAAAAATCTTAAAAACAATGAAAACGGTCGTCGGTCACATCTTTAATCACTGTGCCAAAATCACTCCTCAATGGAGAACTCATAAACATACTATGCTGGATGCTTCAATCAGCAATGATGATGAAGGCTCCTCAGCGATGTCGAAAAGGAAGTGAGAGGGAGGATTTTGTGAGAGAAACAGGGACGCCGCGCCAGATGTTTTAATCAGTGACGATGATGAAGGATTCTTTGAAAAGAAGGTGAAGGGGAGAGCTTTGTGGGAGAAACAGGGACTACGTCGATTCAATCATTACCTCTCACCCTTTGTTGCCATCCTGTGTGCGAAACGTGAACTGACATTTTCCAGAGAATACGTGCATCGAAATTCAACTTGGTTGGTCTTCCAGCGAACGTCATCCTTGTTGGATTTAGAAAGCAACAAAGAACAGGGGTTATTTTTTGCTGAGAGTGAAGGGAAGTGTGCTTGAAGAATGAAGAGTGACCATACGATGTCGTTTTGATGAACTATCTCTCCTTGACTTAAAACAGTGTTGTTTTATATGGTAAGGAGTAATTTAATATGCTAGGTTAACTTCTATTAACGGCTTTAACGAGGGAAGTGACGGAAGGACTAATGTGACTAAACTAAAATCTTTTGAGGATAGATTTCATTAAAAAAATATTTCGGGGACCAAATTGGAGATTGCGTGATCTTTTAGGAATAAATTTGACCATTTACTCATTAATTAAAACTAATTCCTCTACAATCATCTATCTACTCAAGTTACAGCCTCCCTCAAACTAGGACTCGTGTCATAGCCTCCCATAACTTGGGCTATGTATATATAAGAGACCTAGTTTGAAAATATTAAAAGTGAATAGTCCAGGAGCTTGAGTTTTAGCGAGAAAATTAGCAAGTTGATTGGAAGAAGACACTAGCATTAAATGATTCAATCGAAAAAGATGTTGGTTCTTGGTTGTATTGTAATAATCCACCTCTATATGTTTAGTTGTTCTCCCATGAAATATAGGATTAGTTGCAATGGCATTGATGGGCACAAGCTACTCAAGAATTGAAGTAAATTCTAGCATTGATAAACAAATAAGGTATGTCTAAAAGCTACTACTTCTTTTAGAGGATACTCTTTCTTAGTAGCTACTGATCTATGATCCTTCACTCTGTCGCTATCTGATAGTCTTAGATTCACTTAAGGAATAAACCTATGAGTATGGATGAAACTAGGAAGCAATCAAGCATACTTCCCTGGTCATCAATAACATAGTTAAAGAAGAAGGCAATGTAGACAGGGTGTCAATGCTAGATAGTCTGATTTCAAGAGCTAAACCAATAACTCAAGAACGAAATTTGATCAAAGGAGACAGTCATTTGAATGTGTTATCAGGAATCGTTGTTCCAAATCCGTAACCCAATAGCCTAGCCACCTCCTACCCTATTGAATAGAATGAATTTGACTCGTATATGAATGACCAATCTATTATATCAAAACAGAGTGATGGGTTTAGTGAAAGGCATCTCGAAATAGTACCTAATATAGGACATCCATTGTGCTTGGCAAATGGTGAGTGCCAACACGTGATATTCATCCTTGGACGATAATTTGGCAACAATATTATGCTTCTTACTCTTCCAATTGATTATTCTTCCAATATAAAAGTAATCACCAGTGATTGATTGCAAGTTTCACACATAACTTAATCTACATCCAAAAAGCCCGTAATTTTAATTATCAGCAGGAAAGAATACACCAGTGGATGGACAACCCTTCAAGTATCGAAGCACCTATGAATTACTTGCTTGTGTGTATATATTGAGCAATCAAGGAATTGAATGTGAATTTTCATTGTATAATCAATGTCTGGTTGAATGTTGGTGAAATACAATATTCCTCCCAACCAATTGCTTATAGGAGGTGTGGTCTTCCAAAGCAACACCAACTTTTCTGGATAGCTTAGAGGTAGAGATGAGTCTATAGCGGTGCTGGATGGCTTGCAATCCATGGAGCCAAAATCCATGAGTATATCAAGAGTATACTTTCGTTGGCATAGATGAATTCCCTTAGAGGTTTTAGTGACCTCAACCCAGGAAATACTTCAATTCTCCCAAGTCCTTTATCTTGAACTTTTGATCAAGTAGTTGTTTGATGGAATCAATCTCATGCAGACCATTCCCTGTCAAGGCTAAATGATCAACGTAAACCATAATGATCGTGACACCCTGTGCTGTAATTTTAGTGTAAAGGGAATGATCAAACTTAGATTTGGTTAAACCATCGGCTTGTAGAGTATCAATGAGTTTTATATTCTATTGTCTGCTCACTTTGCACATACCATAAAGCAATTTCTCCAATTCGCATATTGAATTCGGACCTAAATCAAGATGATTCAGGCCTAAAGGAAGCTTCATTAAACCTCTTTGTATAAATCACTATGCAAGAATGCAATATTCATTACGTAAGTTAATTAATGTTAGATTTTTTTCGTTTTTTCGACGGTACTGATTAATATTTTTTTGTAGTTTTTGGAAATACCTTTTCTTCGTCAAAGTTAAGAGATTGACACATAAAATGAGACTTGTCTTTTGTTTTGACTGCAAACACATTATTTTCAACCTTCAACTCAGAATACATCACACAACCAACAAAAGCTACTATTTCTTCTTCAAAATTGTTCTCATCTTCTTGCTCTTTTTCTTTTTGTAACCTTTCGATATGTCGGATATTGTCTACCAATTGAGCAAGGTCAATAAATTATTGGTTAACTAGCTTCTTTCTAATTTTGAAGTCAAGCTCACTAATCAATATCATGACAATTTTAGGTTTTGGGATCAAATTATAGCACATATTTCTCATATTTTTTAATTGAATAAGATAATCTTCCATCGTCTCAGCCTTAGATTTTTTATTAAGAACAAATCAGAGAGTGTAACTTTTAGTTCTCTAAAAAATTGATCATGAAAAATCTTCTCTAATTATTCCCATGAATAAATCAACTTAGCTGTAAATTTAAAAACCAAGTGAAAGCATTCACAGTCAAAGAAGAAAGAAAGTATCACAATTTTAGTTGCTCATTACTAGCTAGAATTCCGATTTCAACTATGTAGCGAGCCACATGATCGACAGTCGACTCACCACTTTCTCCTAAAAATTTAGTGAGTGGTTTTGGAGCTTTGACTCTTCTAGAAAGTTCTGCTTGCAATACATAATTAGAAAATGGAGATATAAAATAAGGTTGGTGAGTCAACTTTATATTGAAACCTACCCTGTTTAGCATATACTCGACAGCTTGTGAAATGTTCTGCTCATTAGCTTGTGCAATGTCACATTGGCAAACTGATTTTGTCGAGCACCATTCATTACATCATCAGGGTTTTGCCCTTTATTAATTATTATGAGTGATTGACGACCTTCCAAGTGAGGTTGATGACCTCCTAATGGATTTGGTGCCTTATAGTTATCTTGGACTACTCCAGTCATATCATTCATATGCTTCGTTACTTGTTCAAACTTAGCATTATTATTTTTTATCATAGGGTTTAAGACAGTTATCATCTGCTGAGTCAATGTATTAACCAAACCATGATGACTTTCTACTATTTATTGTCTAAAACCTGCTAAGAAATCTACAGTGTTATGCATTTCAATAGATGTCGAAGGCGTAACAGGAGTCGAACAAGGCACCTCTATTTATGTCGATGATCGAATCGGCAAATTAATCTGAGTTCATGTTGCCCCTACATATGGTTGCATCAAGATTAACAAAATACTTTGTTGAGATAGTTTTATCGGTCTCAAATAAAAAGGATTGGCCATTGTATATTGATATAAGTACGGGTTGTCCTTGTACAAAACTTTATGGATTTATTCCACCAATTAGATTTGATTGAACATTTGAATATGCCTCAAAAATAGGTAGATTAGCCAAAAATGAAAAATATTGAGGTGACTCATAAATAGGTCAAGTAATGAGATTTACTTCAACTACACTAGGAGAAGCCACTGAGTCACATTTGTGTTGTTCATATGCTTAGTAGGACTTCTAGCAAAAATCATAGGCTGTCGATTTAGTGACTTGTGGCTGTGAATATAGTACTATTTCTTCAGAGTCATGGTCTGACCCTTCTGTTGAAGAGAAAGACTAAGATGGCATAGAAATAGATGCGTTTAAACTGCTATAGGGTATAAATTTATTACTTCATAAACACATACACAGCAACCACTTTGAGCAACCAATCTTATCCAAGGTTCCACCGGTCATGCCAATTTGTTTCGCTTGGATTTTACTTTTTTTCGACCTCGATAAGAGGTGTCAACCAAACTTGCATCAAGATCTCAATTCGAGGAGTAGATACAATTCCCCTTGCGGTTTACTTTTAGGATTTAGAAATCGTGCCCAATAGAAATGTAAAAACAAACAAATAAATAATTATAGAAAGCAAGAAGTAAGAAAAAATAAGAACAAAAAATAAAGAATTAAAAATTGTAAGACTTGTATTAAAATGTGCAGAAATTGACAAGTGCTTAAATGAAAATGAGAGAAATTAAATAATAGAAAAAATAGAATTGAAAATGACTGAAATAAAAATGGAGCCTCGTGATACTTACATGGACTCATGACTCTTGTTTCTGTGCATGAATGTGACTGAAAATTTTTAGAATGAGTGAGTGTGTGAATGAATGGAAGCTCCACTAGCTTATTGAAATTAATCCTATTTATAGAGAAAAAATCTTAAACTAATTGATATAACCTTGGACTTCAAGTAAACTTGTACTTCAAGTAGTCTTGCACTTCAAGCAAATTTGGACTTCAAGTAGTCTTGAACCTCAAGTAGTCTTGGACCACTACAAAAAGAAGGTTGAATACTGTCGGAATTATCGTCAAATTTAGCGGCACCCTTTACGATTGGATTTAGTGTTATTTTTGCGTCGGATACAGGCTATATTTAGTTTTCTGAATTGTTTACCGTCGGATTTAATGTTCCAATTATAAATCTGACGGTAAGAAGTGGCGCGAAATAAATCTTTTTGGCGCTAAAAATACTGGAGTTCTATCGTCAGATTTTGCCGATGATAACTCACTTTAGTGAAACATTGCGTTTAAACAATTTTCTGTTGGACATTTTCGCCAGTAATATTGGGATTAACTTCAAACGCGAATCCCTCTCCCTCACTTCTCTAAACTCACTCTCTCTTTTCTCTCTTCTCTCATGGTCTCTCCATGCCGCTAAAGCTGCCGGCATCGCTGCCATCCACTTGGGACTCCGCTGCCGCTGTTGCCGCTAGATGTTCTCGACGCTGGAGTTGTCGGTCACTGCTGGAGCTATTGGGAGCGCCGCTGCTGTTCGCATCCGTTGTCACTGACATCAACGATAGTGGCATTGTCGCCGTCACTGCTGTCTCCTATTACGTTCAATCGATACCGCCTGCTTGCTAACTATATTCTCCGTCGGACAAAAAAAATCCAATAGTATTCTGTTACCGGTGAGATTTATTCCGTCAGATAGATACCAACACAAAATTCGACGGCAACAGGTATACTGTTGGATTTCATTCGATTTTTCAATGGTAAATCCGACGATAATTATGATTTTTCTTGTAGTGGACCTCAAGCAAACTTGGACTCTAAGTAGTCTTAAACCTCAAGTAAATTTGGGTACCAAGTATAAGATAATTTGACCATCAAGCTTAATCCATTCTTATTTTCTTCAACCGTAGTGTACTTCATGCATATATGATCTTCGACTTTGACTGTCGATTCTTTTTTATGTCGATCATTTGTGCCAAATTTTTTGCACAGCACCAAGATTCAAACATTTCTTCTACTTCTTGTTTTAAATTTATTTGAAGTTTATGTTTAATGCTGTTTCCACTCATAGATTTGGAAAGAACTTGTTTGTAAGATTTTGCTTAGTCAATATATAACACAAAATTCACATTTCTTTTTTATTGCTCACTAAGTTTAATTTTCGACGTTTATAGTCCATAAGTCTCAAGATCGAACTCTCTTAAAAGAAGAGTGAAACTCCGGTGTTTCGATGTAGAATATGTTTGTACTTGAATTTTCTCTCACCACTAGGGTCGAGATTTAGAACAAATATATCTATAAAAAAAAAACTTAATACAAATTTCATACCTGACTTAAAACAGTACAGAAGGTTACACAAAGCATGTCTATGTACACCCCATCAGCGACGGTTGCACTTAAGAATAGAGAGTAATACTAATTAAATAATTGGATACGTGGCATTATTGGCAATTCCACATAACCCTTCCTTAGCATGTACCTCTCTCTTCATCCTTATGTACCCTTTTTCTCCCCAGTCAGTACCCCATGAATTTTTTACTATCCAATACTTGGTACCATCCTTATCTTTACCATAACCAACTACCGTAGCAGTATGGTCTGGCTCAGTTTCACATATTCCAGTGAAAATCCCACTAGAATAAAATTGAAAATAATACCCACTAGCTTGAAGATAAACCGACACTGGTTGTTTTGCCACAGCTTTGAGGAGTGCCTTTTCGTTATTAGAAGGAACCTTCTCGAACCCTTTAATCTTAGCTACATTATGTATTGTTTCCTTCTCATTAGCCTTACATGGCTTATCAACTTGTTTGTTATGGGTAGTCTGATTCACTTGATATTCCTCCATTCTTTGCAATGAATGTATACGTATCTTCCATATAACCACCATAGCATCCTTCACTGTCGCCTCTTACGCAATCTACTAGTTCTTGCACTGAGAGAGACACTAGTTTACCTGTACTTATTTTGTGGATTCCTTCAACTGCAGCTACAGATGAAAATGCCCACCAACTACCTGTTTACAAGAAGAATATTAGCATCACTATTTTATACTATATAAATATACTAATAACAAAATGTTATCTTATTAAAATAAAAAGACTAATGCAGTAATGCTAGACAATGAACTTTATTGCTAATATTATTAGTCTTGGTGGATGAAATAGTTGGTCCCATCCCTATTTTTTATCAGTTAAACATCTTGTTTATTTTAATTTTAATTTTGATATTATGATAATAAACAAAATTGTACATAATCAATTAATTAAATTCATGTATTTAGATAAATTTAAAAAAATTAATTATTTTTATTAATATATCAATACATAATTTATTATATATGTAAAATTCTTTTAATTAAGTTAAAAATATAAAAATTATATTTATATAATAAATTATATAACTACTTGAATATTAATTGATTTATTCTAGAAACTAATGAATTATAGTTCAAATGGTATAGTTTTTTCATACTCACCTAAGCGTACACACGTGTGTGTGTATATATATATAGTTCAAATGGTATAGTTTTTTCATACTCACCTAAGCGTACACACGTGTGTGTGTATATATATATATATATATATATATAGTAATGCTAGGAAACCAAAAGGGTATTAGCAAAAAATCAGCCAAATACGTTTGGGTGAATCCAAAATCTCTACGAGTTAATATATATAGATGTTTCTTCTGCTAAGTATCAGGATGTTTTTTTTTTATACAAAATGGAGGTTCTTTTATATATTTTTCGAATTTTTTTGTATTACAAATGTGAATGTCTCTATTTTTTTAAAATTTTATAATTTTTTTTAAATTATAACTGGATATTTCTTTTGTTAAATATTAGGATGTTTTTTTTTCATATTAAATGAATGTTTTTTTATATTCATGTAATTCTTTTTGACTAAGATCAAGTGTGTAATTTGCAGTCAACACCCTTCTCTTCAACCACCCGTTCAGCCTTTCAAAACCACATCCGAAATCAAATCCCCACCCCAACCGAGAGCCCCCCTCCTCTGTCCGTCCACCTTCCTTCATCTTTTATACTTCTTCTTTTGTTTAGTCCAACAAAAAAAAAGAAACAGAAACAAAAAAAAGAAAAATTTAGCATTATTTTTTATTTTCTTTTATTTAAATTTCTGCAGCTTTTTCTTGGATGATGCGGTGCTTGGGGGCACACAGTTGCAGTGCTGGCAGTAAGTTCTATAGGCTCTGCGGTAGAGATTTGGACGAGATGATAACCAGCACCTTGCAGACATACTCCGTTACAGAGGAGTGGGTTCCAGTGAAGAGGCAGAAACAGCCTGAGAGAGAGAGAAATTTGTGTGTGTGATTTTTGGATGTGAGTAGGTTAATATAAGAAAGAAGAGTAAGATTTTAATAGTTTTAATTAAATTTTAATTAAGTTTTAAATTTTGAATTTAAAAAATTTAAAATTAATTAATTATTAATATAAATGAATGTGATTTTGTTTAGTTTTTGGCTAGTAACTTTTAGTTCCATATATTTTTCCACGTATATATCACTATGCCAAATTTTATTGGTCTTTCTATTGCCAAATTATTAGTAGTAGATAAATTCTATGAAATATTTTATATTTTATTCATTAAAATTTTGTTAATGTGCATCATTAAAATTATTATTAGTAAATTTTTTAAAATTTTATTTTAATAAATATAAAATAATTAAAAATTTATTACGTTTTAAACATTTTTAATAAAAATCTTTTCAATTAATAATCTTAACCTATATAATATTAGCTAAATCCATTTTATTATCATCATTATTATCCTTATGAGTTTGTGACTCTTAATCGCTTAAAACTATAATCTGAGTTGAGTTTATGAAGTAACTATGTCCTATAATAAAATAATCCCCCATGAACTACACATGATGATTTATTATTATTATAATTATTATTCTACATACCACATGTGCCTTGGTCCTTGATTGGTGTAACAACTCCTCTTTTCCTCCAGTCCACGGTTTCTGGAATGTCAGTTACATTCTCATGCCGGAACGGCGTCGTTTGCCAATGACTCTTGGGAAGGCCATTAAGAGAAGCCTTGAACTCTTCAACGCTTAGGTCCGCAAATCTGTTAACACTAAGCTTGAAACTTTTGTCCCCAGCCGCATTGAAGGACTCAATGAACTCAACATTGTTCTTGAATATTCGGAACCTTCTTTCTTTCTCTTCACCATCCTTATACACTTTTCCATATTCTTCCATCCATTTCTCATGTCTCTCTCTTGTGCATGTAGACTCAAATAGCCTGCGTGACATTGTTACTTGAGAGTTCCATAAAGTGAGAATGAGAAAGAAAAGAATTATTATTTGGTGAAATTGGATAAACGAAGTAGTAGTCATCATCGTCATGATGATTGCACACTAATTTTGTTTTTAAGTGTATGTGTGATTATGTAGAAATGAAAGAAGAAACTTTTATATGCATTGCATCGAAGGCATGCAATAACTCGTATATATGCAATTCTTTTGGAGTGGAAATAAAAGGCAATTAGGATATATACTGTAGTGCATGAAATAGTGGTCTCCACCACTTCCATCTTTGGATAATATTATATTAGCACTATTGTTCTTTGATGGAAGATTCCTTTTCTATCTAATTGATTTTTTATTTATTAGATATGCAGTGCTGTATGTTGATTATATATATATCATGGTCCCTGCTTTAATTTTATTCGAACCTTATTGGATGAGTTGCTTGCAATGCAAGTTTCATATCTTTTAAGGATAAAATTTCTAAAAAGTTTATTTCAAAGATGTAAACCTTATAATACCTTAAATTGTTTCGAGTCTAATTTTTGTTCCTAGTTTGATTTCAGCTCTCTTTTGTTCTATTTGATCTACATCTTATGTCTTTTTTTTTTACCAAAACAAAAACGCACTTTATAAAATTATTTTAATTTTAAGAAAAAGATTCATATTATTACTATTATTTTGATAATATTATTTTTGGAAAAAATGTTATTTTAGTCTCTAACATTTGGATTAAGTCCTAATTGAATCTCTAATATTTTAAACATTTTATTTTAATCCTAAAAAGTTTTAATGTCCTATTTCAGTTCCAAAAAAATTCAAACATGTTCAAGATTGTCTCACCGTTAAATTTAACCTGAACAATTAATATATTGAAGAGTCAATAATATTTGATTTCAGTACATAAATAAATTCGAATCACCAACATACAAGTTTTTTCTTTAATTCTAAAACGCTGATGATTGATTAATAGAATTTAGGATTTCTTTTATAAGAAGAAAAACAAGAAAAAAAAGTGTTACAAAAAGATTTTAGTTATACTTTTCTAACACACAAAGATATAACTTAATAATGATGTTATTAACGTTCACGTACGTCATTCATTCCGTTAACTATTCGTATTAAATTTAACGGTAAAACAATATTAAATTCGTTTAAAATTTTTTAAAACAGAAATATGACTGTTGAGATGTTAGAGACCAAATAATTAGAATTTGATCTAAATGTTAGAAACTAAAATAATATTTTATTTTATTATTTTTTTATAAATTCATACAAAATACAATAAAAAAATGTATAGGGTAACAATACTATTTTTCTATTAAAATAATATTTAATAAAATTGAGAAAATGAGCTCTATTTAATAAGAAACTAGTTAGTAAAATAATAATTCATATTTTTTGATAGTTAAGAGTTGATGTTACCTAATAATTTTTCTAAATGGAAAAGTTGATGGTATACTCTCTCTGTCGTAGTCCATAATTTTTTTTTTATTTTTTGTTGGAGATTTATTTTAAGTTATTCCTGAGTTTTTTTAAATTATTTTAACTTTTAATCATTATTTGATTTATATATTTTTTTAAATAGGAATATAGAGACATAGACATTAAAATTATAGACACAAATTATAATATTAGTGTATTTATATTATATTTGGTAAAACATTGAACAAGATACAATAAAATTAGAAAAAATCTATATTATTTCTATAATAAATTTTTTTAAAAACAAAAAATTAGCCACTATTATTGTTACTACTATTTATCATCTTTACTATCACGATTTATCATCACATACAATTCACTATAAATTAGTCAGCAAAAATTTCACAAGAATTAACAAGAATATTTATTTTTCAAAAGGAAAAAGAAAAGTAAAAAGAGAGGAGAAGGCAACAAAAGAATACATCTGTCAAAGGAAAAAAATCGAAGTAAAGAAAGAGGCGACAGTGCAGATCTAAATGAGGAGGAGACTTAGGCGCCGTAAAGAAGGGGAGAGGCAATAGCTACAAATCTGGATCGGATAAAGAAGGAGACGCAGCGACGATAGCGATCTGGACAAAAAGAAGATGCAACAGTAATGACAATTCTAGACGAAGGAAGAGATACAGCAGCGACAGTAGTGATAGAAAAAACAATTATTAAGAGAGAGGTTAGTGGCAAAAAAATGAAGAAAGAGAAAAAAAGATGGAGAGCATTTCAATGGATGGAAAAAGAAAAAAAAAAGAAATTAGGGTTAGAGATAAAATTGTTATTTTAAAAATTAATAAGGCATAAAAGTATAAAAATTTGTGTTTAATTAATTGTATTTCTGTGTTTTAATATTTTTAAATGATACTAAATACATATATTTTATGTATATTTATGTACTAATATATTTATAAAAAATTTATATCTCAATAAACAATAAATATATATTAGCATATCCATGTCCTGGGTTTTTAAAACCAAATCTTACCTCATGTATATGTTATTATTTGAGTGGCTAACTCTTGTTATTCGAAAGGTTGATTTGTTATAAAAAAAAATATTTAAGAATTATTAAAATTTATTTTTAATTTTTTTAGTTATTACTTCAATTTTTTAATTTAATAATATATTTTTAATTTTTATATTTAAATATTAATAATTAATTAATAATTAAAATTAATAAATTTTAATAATTTTTTAATATTTTTTTAATACAAAATAGTGACGTGGTTTTGTGGTATGAGGTGGGCTCCCAGTGTATGTGGCAGTGGGGTGGTGGGTAGCAGAGAAGCGAAACTTTGATGATTCATGGTGGAATAATAGAAAATTTACATCACGTTTGACGTAGGTGTATCTGTGTCCAGGTGATTCATGATCTATTACTTGGATATATATTGAGATTACATATATGAATAATAATTTATTCTTCATTTAGTTTTATAATTTTAAGTTTGGTAATTGCTATGATGTCTAAAAGTGTTTGCCTAACTTATTAAAAAGAATTAAAAATTAATATTTAATTTTAAAAATATAAAAATAAATAATTATTAAATATTTAAAATTATCATAAAAAATAAATTAGACAAAAATTAGACACTAAATTATAAACACCGTAACCTTTAAGTTTTAACCGACTTTCGCACAAAATAAATTAAAGTAGATCTCAATATCAACCATTCATTAAAAAGGTAATGGCTCAAGCACCATGCTGGTCCTTCCGTCCTTCTGCCATATTAAAGTCCTGTCCACCCTAGTTAATCTATGGAAACAGAAAAGAAAAAGTTTAGTAGATCACTTCACCACAATAAAGCGCTTTTTTCTTTCTTTTAACGAAATTTTTTTGATTAAAAATTAATTTATTTGGATTAAAATTTTATTTAATAATTTAATATTAATTAATAATTTATTGCAGGCATAAAATGAGTTTTGAATCTCAACATTTATTTAAATAAATTAGTAAAATAACTATTAAAATAATTTAAATCGTTTATAAAATTTTAAAAAATATTTAAAAATTATCAAAATTTATTTTTTTAATTAATTTATTATCAATATTTAAAAATATAAAATAAAGTATATTATTAGATTATTAGACTAAAAAAATTGGCTCAACAACTAAATTACAACAAAAAATAATAAATTTTGATAATTTTTTAATATTTTTTTAAAATTCTTTTTTATTCACTTTGACTTTTTGTCTTTTATGTTTTATCACGAGTTCTTGGATAAAATACTATTTTAGTTTTCAACGGTTGGGCCAAATTTTAATTTGATCTCTAATATTTTAAATATCTTATTTCTGTCCTAAAAAATTTTAAACTGGTTAAATGTAAGTGACATCAATGTTAGTGACATCAATGTTAATAACGTTACTAGTTAAGTCATATTTTTTTCTATGTGTTAGAAAATATAAACAAAACCTTCTTATAACACTTATTTTCCTTAAATTTTTTTATACAAAACTCCAAATCCTAACAATCAAGTATCAATGCTTTAAAATAAAAAAAAATTATATTAATGTTCGTTGGTAGATCGATTTTACTTACATACTGAAATTGAATATTATTAGCTCTTTAATATGTAAATTTTTTTATGTCAAATTTAATGATGGGATAATATTAAACTTATTTAAAAAAATTTTTTGGAATTAAAATAAAACGTATGAAAGTTTTTAGAATTAAAATAAAACGTTTAAAACGTTAGAGACTAAATTAAAATTTAGCATAAATATTGAGACCAAAATAATATTTCACCTGTAATCTTTTTTTCCGGGTCATTTGGGTTTTAACTAACCTACGACTATGGTGGGTCAACAATGTTGTGGATGTATAGCATGTTAAGAAAAATAATGTATTTCACAAAAGAAAAAAAAAAGCCGTGTGTTTACCTTTTAGTGTTCACACCTATAAATCTAAAAAGATTCTCCCAAAGTTGTTTTACATGCTTTTTCTATTATTTATTATTTATTATTATCACTGTTATTATTGGTCTACTAAAATAAAAGTGAGTTTGTTAGAAATAGTGTTAATCTGAAGTAGGAATAGTAATGAGATCGGTAGGAACAGATTTTTGCTCTCTTCGATCTGTCTTACCTTACAATAACCTACATAAAATTTATTTCACTCTTATCTACAAGTAGTAAAAAATTAAATCATAATCCGTCCCATTTCTATTCATCTCTATAATTATTAAAATTTAATAAATTAAATTAAATTTTAAAATTTATATAACCATCATCACATATATAATATAAATTAAAATAAAAATTTAAATATGATACAATATTATTAATTATTTTACTAATTATTTTACATATATTACACATATTATATATTAAAATTATATGTATTATATATATATATCGAAGCGGATATTACTTAAATCCAACCTTATTCCGCCCCACTTCGTCCAAAAATCCGTCTCAATAAAAATCCGCTTTGGTGCGGAGTGAGTAATTACTCGCCCGAACAGGTAAAGATAGGATAGATAAATGCATATTCGAATGATGTTGTCATTCCTAATCTTAAGGCTTGTGGTGGGTGCACCCCATGAAATTGAAGCTTTTGCCATTATTGAACATTGATTAGAAGATGAATGAAACAAAGAAAAAAGAAATAAATACATGATCAGCATTATTATTTAGAATATAACCAAAATAGATAAATAGATAAATGTTTTTTTATGGAATGAAATCTTACTACAATGTGCTTAGTTCTTAAGTGTAAAATAAGATTTTTTTCTTTCAAAAAATGATTGCACTCAAGTTGTCACAAAACATAGGGATACTATTGACTTACAATTTGTAATATGCAGGTTGCGTTTTAAACCAAGTCAATTGAGAACAAAAGGAAGTTAAGATATATTCGGTCTTAGCTGTTGACAGAGCAACAACAATTTGCTTATGGCTTGACCACACATTCAAGGATTTGTCCATGAAAGTAATAACTCCCTTGAAATACTGCTTCTATTCATACGATTTTTGTAAAATCTACATCACAATATCCAACTCATTTTTTTGAAATTGGATCAACTCTTCCTCCAATTCCTTTATCCAAGAGGGATCTTCAATGATGAATTCATGTGGTTGGTTCTTCAAGAACTTTCATTCTTGATTTTGGTGAGGTGATCTCAGGTTGAGTATGAACATGATCAGTTCCATTGAGATTTTCAGAAATCTCTGTATCAGGAGGAGACAAAACAAAATCGTCACTTAGATTCTGGTCTGTAGAATTATGAACAGCATCTTTTATTGTAGGTTCAGATTTGTCTTTTCCTTAAATTCTATTTGAATTTTGTGCAATCTTAGTTCCTGCATCAATTTTCTCAACAACACTTGAGATGGAGTTAGAATCACAAAAAAATGATATGTATGAACTCCTCAATTATTATGTGTTCCTTGATGTAAACTCTATAAGCTTTACTAGTAGTTGAATATCCAACAAAGACACCTTCATAAGATTTTGAATCAATTTTTTTAATATTATCTTTAGTGTTTAGCACAAAATATTTGCATCCAAAGTATGAAAATACTTAAGATTGGGTGGTACTCCTTTTCAAAGCTCATATGATGTTTTCTTTAAAACTTTTCTAATGATGATTTGGTTCAAAATATAGCTTCAATCCAAAAGAATTTTAGAATTTTATTTTCACAACATAGCCCTAGTCATTTCTTGAAGGCCTCTATTTCTCCTTTCAACAACTCTATTTTATTAAGGTATTCTAGGACATAAAAAATTATATGAAATACCGAATTCATCAAAGTGTTGATTTCCAAACTCATTTTCATGATCACTTTTTAAGGAAATAAATTTCAAAAAAATATTTTGGATCTTTTTGCATAAAGTTGAAAAATCAAGAAAGACATCATTCTTATGAGCTAAGAAAAGAATTCATCCAAACTTAGTATAGTCATCAAACACCACTAAGCTATAGTGTTTATCACCAAGACTTTGAGTCCTTATAGGACCAAAAAGATCAATATGTAGCATTTTCACTGTTCTTTTGGTTGAGATGTCATCCTTGAATTTGAAAGAATTTTTAGCTTGTTTATCCAATTGACAATCATCACAAGTGATGTCTTTGTCAAATTTTATTTTAGGAAGACCTCTAACCACATTCTTTTTCACAAGCTTAGAAATTTAAAACATGTTTGCATGTCCCAATTTCTTGTGTCATAACCATTTTTTCAGATTCCACATAAGTAAAACAAGCTACATTTTGTTCTTTTTAGTTCCTCTAAGGTTAGTCCATACACATTCTTGCATATTTTAACTTCAAACAAAATTTTACTAGATTTTTTACACACAACCAAGCATTCCAATTTCTTGAGAATAGTCAAACAACATAAATCACACAATTAGCTAATGTCTAGAAGATTGTGTTTCAACCCATGATCTCAAAATTCAACATCAATAAAAGTTGAAAAATTCTTACTAACCTTACCTACAGCCACAAATTTTCATTGTCACCGAAAGTCACAAAATTTCTATCGTATATATCAAGTTTGATGAAGAAAGTGTACTTTTCGGTCATGTGCCTAGAACATCCCATATTCAAGTATCACATGTCTTTCTTCTTCTTAGATGCTAAGCAAAACTGCACAAATCTTTTAGATATCTAAACTAATTTGGATCCTTTGAAGTTAGGTATACAAATCTTAGGTATACCAATCTTAGGTATACAAATCTTATGCTAATCTTTGCAACATGCTCACACAAATCTTAGGTATACAAATCTTTTCTTCTTAATGCTTTATTGATAAAAGATGTAACTTAGACCAGAGTTATTTGAAGCAGGTTCAGATTTTGAATAAGATGCATTCTTATCAAAATATGATTTTTCAAAGTCCGCATCAATGTGAGATTAATATCCAAGACTAAATTTATCAAATGATGAATTTATTTTGAAGATGATGCTGTGAATTTCGCAAGTGATTTTTTTCAAAAGTTGCATCATTTTTGTTACATACCCTAAACCTGATTTTTCAAATAACAGTCTTTGATTAGCAAGTAATTTGTCCAAGTTTCTTGAACTATATACAAATTTTGCTAAATCATTATTTAACCTTTTGATCATTTTATTTAATCTTTATTTTCAGCAACAAGTTCTTGAGAAGGATCAATAATGTGCTTTCTATTGAACTTTTCAATTTCAAATTTCAATAATCTATTTTCTTCAATGAAATCAAAAGCACATTTGGTCTTTTTCACCTTTTCTTTCAAACACTCATTTTCAGCATTCAAAACTTCATTTTCAGATTTACATGTGTTGTATTTATTCAGCAATGTTTCAGAAAGGTGAGTGAGATCATCAATAGTCACATGCAAATCATCAAGAGATAAGTCATAGTAATTTACCTCTTCTTGTTGATCTTCATCAATTATGAAACAGATTTGTGCTCTATCTACGGAGGCTTCTTCCTCATCTGAGTCAATCTTGAGATCCTTCCAAGAAATCATAAGTCCTTTTCTTTTTGGTTCCTTTGAGTTGTCACCTCTGCTTCTTCCTTTGAGTTTTATCATCCTTCTAAGTTTTCTAGCAAAACATACAAACTTGTAATCTCATAAATAGTCACTAGATTCATCATTCAATGATTCAGTGCAAGATTTAAAAGCCACTTCTTTCTCTTTTTTTTGTATCATCATTATTATTATTTTTATTTCATATGCTAGTAACTTTTCTCTCAATTCATTACAGGTCATTTGACTTTCCACTCTCTTGTCAAGATTCTCAAGATTTTTCTCACTAGCATCTGTTCGGAATGAGTAATCCCCATAGCGTCCAAGCTATTAATGATGGTAAAGAATCTCTCGAACATGTCATCAATTGATTCTCCTTCCTTCATAGAGAATATCTCATACTCTTTGCTCAGCATGTCACTTCTTGTTTCTTTTGTGTGGTGCCTTCATGTGTGACTTGGAGTTTATCTCAAATTTTCTCTACTGTTTTGCATCTTGAAACCTTCAGGTATTCATTGAAGCTGGTTGCACAGTTCAGCATGTTGACAACCTTGACATTTAGTTTTACCTCCTTTTTCTTTTTTTTTTTCATCTTCATTCCCTTCTGCTCAATAGTTGTAGTTTTTCCCATTGAAGAATGGAGGTCTGTTGTTGGACTGTTCTTCTGTTAGAGTATAAGCCACTGTGTTGAAATCCATGTTGTCCGCCATCAGGATCTTTCCTCTAAGCTGTGAAACTTGATCTCTTTGAGACCAAGTTCTGATACCAATTGATGGTAATCAGTGGCTAAGAGAAGGGGGGAGGGGTTGAATCTTAGCCACTTTTTCACTGAATATTAATTCTTGAAACTTCAGGAGATATTTCTATTTTTGTCTCGTAGTGAGTTGAGAGACACTTTTGTTTTTGTCTCCAGATCACCAGAAACTGAGAAAGGAGTAGGAAAGAAGAAGTAACATCAGATATATCTTGGTTCAGCTACTAGGTGCAATGTAACCTACATCCAGTCTCCATCACAACAATGATAGAATTTCACTATGTTTTCACAACATTACATTCACCAATTTTTTCCTAGGAACTATCCATTCCTATCTGGGACAAATCCAGATTCTAACCCCATCCTGAACTTGACTAGACCTCAATCTAGCTTTCAACCGCAAAGTGCTAACCCAACTTGTAAGGGACTATGACTCACACTAGCTTTCAACTGCAAAGTGCTAACCTAACTTTCAAGGGGATCCCTTCGAGATCATGACAACAAAACAGAAATACATTCAAAGGATTTTTGAGATAACTATGATTTTTTCTTTAACTTTCAGCCTTTTTTCACTCATTGCCTTTTTCTTACAAAACCTCACATTTTGTCTTTTACCAATGAAATACAGACAAACTAAACTGAAAAAAAGAAATATTCAAACGTGTGCTCTCACTCCTTACCCAAATCCTTGGTCGTTCTCCCTTATTATAGAAGGGGAAGCTTTCAAGGTTGAAACTGGTTCAACCAACCCAACAACTTCTTCTCCAACATAGATTAAGTCACGGTTTGAACAAAAGAAAGAGAGAGGAAAAACCGAAACTATATGCATGTACCTCTCTCAACCTCTTTCATCCATTTTCTTCAATCTTGGCCATTGATCTTGACTTTGGCCCCAAGAATTGATTCTGACCATTGATGAGCTTCTGGCCTTGGACAGCTTTAAGCATTCCATTTTTGCTTCTATCTACTTAAGACTCATAGGCTATCTTTTTCTTTGATGCACAAAAACGAAAATGGACTTTTTACCAAGATAGATTTGCTTCCTGTTCGAAGTCGATCTCTTCCTTTCTTGGTAACAAAATCTTGAACCCTTTCTTCAAATCTTTTCTTCTGTGGATACAATCTTTTTCCCTCTATGTCTTTCATTTTTTCTTTTTCTATGAAAGAGTGATTTGACTGAAGTAAAGAGAGAGAAGAGAGAAGAGAGAATAGCTTTCATATGAAGCTTGTGACCTTTGGTCATAACTCACTCTATGTGCATTCTATGTTCTTTTTCTCTTTCTTGAAAGAGAATGTGATTTGATCGAAAGAGAGAGAAGAAAGAAAGAAAAAGACTTTTGGTAGAAATTTTTAATTACATTAAAATGAATTGAATTCTCACTTTCAGTATCCAAGAAATTAAATTAAATTGAATTGAAACTTGGGAAACATGCTACTTAAACCAAAGAAGTAAATAACCGAAGAGTGACTGGTTCAATACTAATTGGATTTGGTTTCTTCCTTTGGTCCCTTATACTTCGCTTTTGGGCACTTGAAGTAATGCCTTGCGATCACCATATGGGCTTCCTACAAGATTTTGGACCAGTTTGATTTTCTTCCCTTTTTAACATTCAACTACTTTATTTAAATCACTTTGGTATGGGCTGAACTTGTTTATTAATGGACTTATTAAATTGAGTCAATATAAAACTTAATTTTCTTTTTTCACACTAAACTAAATTCATCAAACAAATAATTGATAATATTTTAATAAATATTTAACTAACATTTTAGTAATGTTTGATCATCATATTTAATATTTTTAATATTTTTACCTTAAATACAAGTGTTCTCGAATAAACATGTCTGTAAGTTAGTAAATTTGTCTATAAGTCAGTAAATATTCCGTTGGTTTAGAAAATTAAAAATTTAATTTTAATTTACTGTTATTATAAAATTATTTTATTTGCACATCCAATTATATAATATTATATTAATAAAAATAACTCATTTTTATATTGATTATGTGAATAATCATAAAAAAAACAATAATAACTATATAACTGAATAAAATATTTTACATTATTATCAACATATAAAAATTAAACTCAACAAATTAAATAGAAGTAGAAATTAAAATTTACGTAGAAGTTCAAGTTCTTACGGGGAAAAGTTCCTTCAAAAATAAAGTGCATATATTCATCAATACAATATCTGATTTTACATACATACTTAATTAAAAGTTAAAACTGACGATCATATCACTTGTTGATAATATGAAGAAATCATATTAAGCAGTGGGATAAGAGGCATCCATAGCAATGCCACACAACCCTTCAGTAGCATCTATTCCCTTCTTCATTCTTATGTAACCATCCTCGCCCCATTGTGTGCCCCATGAATTTTTTACTATCCAATACTCAGTACCATCATCATCTGCACCGTAACCAACTGCAGTAACACCATGGTCAAGTTGAGTCCCACATTCACCGGTGAAGACGCCACTCGAGTAGAATTGGAAAGCAGATCCACTAGCATCAATGGAAACAGAAACCGGTTGGTTCGCCACGGCTTGTTGAAGTGCGTGCTCGCTGTTTGCAGGCACCCGCTGGTACCCTTTTATCTGAGCTGCTGGAGAAGCCTCTTCACTTGTGTCACAAGTTTCATCAACTCCTTTGTAAGGGTAGTTTGACTCAGTGGTGATTCCACCATTTTTTATGATGAATTCAAAGCCATTTTCCATGAGACCTCCCTCGCAACCTTGATCCACGTTATCACAGTCCACAAGCTCTTGCTCTGAGAGGGACACAAGGTTGCCTGTAGTAATCTGGTGGATGCCTTCGGTTGCAGCAACGGTTGAAAATGCCCAACAACATCCTGAGTTTGTAAAAAGAATTTAATTAACAATTATCTTTAAGTATATATTAAGGTTCAGACACTAATTTCGACTATGGTGTAATTGATTGAACGATAAGTTTTTTGGTTTGAAAAATATAATTCTAGTTCTTAGCTAAAAAAAAAAGCCTTTTAAGTAGAATTTTATATTTAGAAAAAAAAAGGATATATATTTATATATCTTTGAATAACTGTATATAAAAATTGAAAACTACTTTTTTGTTGTATGCTCGTGGAACAGTTATATAAATTGTACTTTTATTTATAACAGTGTAAACACGTGCATCACATCAGTAAAATTAACTACTTTTTATATTGTATGAATAGTTCTTAAAAAGAATAGATATAATTACACAATTGTGTAAAACACCTTACACTCTTAATATCAAAATTAAACTCTTATAAAATAATATAAAAAATATTATATTCATATAAAATTAATTATTATATATTTATTATTTTCTAAGAAATTATATTATATTATATTATGTCTTATCTGTATGATGTGTTTTATTTTTTAATAAATATTTAATTAAATAATAAAATAAAAAAATTGTATGATTATTTGAAAAATATAACCTACTTGATAAAAATTTATTTTTATGAAAAGAAAATCAAAATTTAATTCTTTTTTTATTAATAAAATTTTTCTTTTTCAATCACCATCAATAATTTAATTGAAAAAAAATTAAGAAAACTAAGAAATAAACAAATTGAATTCTCTCTAATAACACTTATTCAATGTGGATTAAGATTAGTAATTCCTTTTATTTCTATTTGTGATCATTATGAATTTTAAGATTCTTATAATATAAATGATAGTTTTATGATGTACATTAGAAACTATATTAAACTTACATATGATAATCATGAAAAAAAATATTTTTAAAATATATTTTATATTTTAACATATATTTATATTAACAGTTAATTTTAGTATACACCCAATATGATTAAAATAATATATATCAATATTACTATAATAAAATCCTCTTTTTATTTGAAATGTCTTTTTTATGAATAAAAAATTAGTCCAAATTAAAATAACTAAAATTATTTATTTTATATTCATTAATTACTGTTAAATAATTTAGTAATATTAAATATAATAAATATATAATTAAAAATATTACACACATAAAATTAAAAATATTAAATTAAATAAAATAATTTTATATTATTTTTTCTATAGCATAAACCATTATGAATATGAATCCCGTTAAGGAGCTAATGGAATATCTGTACAATGTGTACAATGGGCTGTTTATTTAGCTTAATATGAGTTAAAAATAAACATTCAGAGTAAAATACTACTAATTTATCAAACACAATACACTTATACTATTTAAAATAACCATCCACATATCAGAGATAATAAACATCTGATATCTTATTAAATTGAACATCCAATTTAAAATACTTAAAGCTGATCACATAAATACACCTTTTCTATTCTAAAATAAGTATACATGAACCGCTTTAAATAAACATTCGATACTTTAATTTTAATTTAAAATTAACCCCATTATATACATTGTACTCCCTATACTTCCTATACTTTCTCTATGAATATATATGGAGCAGATCTCATGTAAATACTCCAAGCACATGCAATAATTTTGTTTTATATAGATAGCAAAAACTAAGCCAAAGTGCCAATGAAATGATGTATGAAAAACTTAAAAAAAAAAAAAGAAAAGAAAAGATAGATAATTTTTGACTTTATCTTACCGCAACTGCCTTGGTTCTTGACTGGAGTAACAGCTCCATTCTGCCTCCAGTCAATTGCATTTGGAACATCAGTGACATTTTCATACTTGAATGATGTTGGAGGTGAATTATTTGATCTCATGTATCCATTACGTGAAGCCTTGAATTCCTCATTGGTAAGATCAGCTAAGTGATTAACACCAAGCTTGTAAGGCTTGTTCCCAGCAGCGTTAAATGACTCTATCAATTCAACGTTGTCCTTGAATATCAAGAAACGTTTCTCCTTCTCCTCACCATTCTTGTACACTATGCCATATTCTAACATCCATTGCTCATGTCTTTGGTACATTGACCATGATGCTTCATTATTGAACTTTCGAGAGGACATTACATGGGAAGTGCAAATTGTAAGAATAATGAGCACTAGAGCCAATAAAACATGCACGTTTTTGCTAATTGGAGCCATATGTATCTCTTGGCAAAATCTAATTATATTTTGTGGTATTAATTAGTGTTGGGAAATTTGTAACAAATTGTGTTCTTTACGCAACGGTTTGAATGGTATTTATACACAAATGATGTATGTCTCTTGAATCTTGATGAGGAATTTTTAATTAATTATTTAAATAAGCTGAATATGAATAAAATTGGTTTCCTAGTGACGACCCCTGTTATGGTAATATTTGCGTTTTTTTATGAAAGTTGATGCGATTTGTGTCTTTGAATTGGACTTGGGAAACAATAAGATGGGCTTAACACAAATGGGAGACCATCCATTTGGCCTGATAGAGTCCATTAGGGAGACAATGGACTATTTGTACAATGTGTACAATGGACTATTGAGTTACAAAATGAACATCTCCCATGCTATCTAGAATAACTATCCAAGTACTAGGGATAATAAACATCTTCCCAAAAAACTTAAATTGATTTTGGGGTTCACTAAAAATTGAACTCTTGACCTTTTGGATCTAGCACTCTAATACCATGTCATGATACCACTCATTCCAAAAACTTTAACACTAATGGTTATATCTCTAATACTCCATAAACCTCTATTGTATACATTGTACAAATATTCCATTAGCTCCTCGTACTTTTCTGGCCTAATATTATACAAATAACATAATAGTATATGATTATAACTTAGGAGTCAATCATAAGAACTAGCATACTACGAAAATAGATCTTTTCAATTTTTTTTAACAATTGAGAGAATAAAGTGTGATCTTTTATTATTAATTTTATAAGTGAGACCAAAAATAAATATAAAAAAGAGAATAATAAAAAGTTAAAGATCACACTTTGTACTCAATTTTTTTTAACAATAAACAAGATTCATTTTTAGCATACTACTAATTAATTAGGTGTTTGAATTCCTGAAGCTGCTTGAATTTTACGTGATGGGTTAGAATTAATCATTAGCTTCACCTTAGATATATTCAAGAATATAATTAACAACTAGTTACTTAAAATTTTGAAAAATATTGTATGAACCATTAAATATATATTCTCTCTTTTTAGTATTTAAAGTTATTAAGATGTACTAAAAAATAGTATAAAATATTATTTCTCTAACTACAAGAAAAATTAGTGACAGTGAGAAACTAAAACAATAGCATAATGGCTACACTTTCTTTTAGTTAATTTATTATTATTATTATTATTATTATTATTATTATGTAATGACAAATTATAGAATTTTTTTTAACCATTAAAATATTTTTATTGGCAATTGTTATAATTACTCTAAAACCTTTTAATGACAAAATATAAGTTAATGACTAACTGCTGGTACATGTGTTAATGGTTACTTAATTTTTATTATTGCTAAAGATAAAATAAATTGTCACTAAAATGTTTCTTTTTTAAGTAAAAATAAATGATTCTTTGCCCCCGCCCCTTTTTTTTTTCATGTATACCTTCTTAGTAGAGATGCCACAACTTGTATTATTTGCGATGAAGAGAATTTTAACGTATTGCGATGTGCACAAGCGTGTACATACAAGTTAACAAAAGTACAAAATTAAATTATATAAAAATAATACGCCTGCTAATTAGAGTATTATTGGTCTATATTGCAATCTATTAGAGGCATACAATGCTTTTTGTTTTCGGACACGAACTTTAAATTGAAATTGATAGCACCATGGTTAGTGGCCCGTTAGTGACATATCCAAAAAATTTTAATCATGGAGTAAAGTATATAACATAATTATAATTTTATAATTATAAATATAATTGGTCTTCAAATTATCTAAATAACAATTTAAAATATTAAAATAATAATTTAAATTATAAATAAATCTATAGTAATATAAATTATAAAATATAAATCTAAATTATTAATTGATTAACAAATAAAATATTGTCATTGAAATACAATTCGCAATCCAATAAAAAAACTATGACCCGGAGAGTTTTCAACAAAAAAGACTCTAAGTTCTACTATATTATATATTGGAATCACTATTACGCAACAACTCTATGAAAAAGATTTGGGTCATTAACTTCACTCGAAACTTAAATTAAAATTTTATTTTTTCATTTGTGGTTTTTGCTATCCGTGCCATATGATTTTAAGGGAAATAGAGGTTGTTTGAAGTTAAATTTTGTGCAGAATAATTGTTTCTCCTATCATGTACAGATATAAATGTTGCATAGAAAATGGATCCTCTCCATTTTTTCTTTCACTGGAGAGAATAAAGTATGATCTTTCACTTTTAATTCTGTAAGTGGAACAAAAAATTATTAAAAAAGAGAGAACAATGAATGATGAAATTAAACACTGAACACTATTCAATTTTTTTTTTTACTGAAAAAGATTCACTCAGCAAATCAATTATGGAATAAAAGTTTATAGAATAAAAAAGTTATCCCATATGGCACTCTGAAATAGCGGAATATGATACAAGTAGCCTTGGACAAATTTATTGTGTAATGAAATCTTAAGGATAAAACTAACCATCTTAATAAACATGAAATGTGTTAGATGACATAGAAAGTGTATTGTGGCAAAAAAATATGCTAAATACATACATATTTTTCATATATTTTCATATATATATAATTATATCTTGTGAATATATACCTATATTAGCTATTAAATATATTTTAACAATTTATGTAATTATTTTACATGAATTTTATCATTATGATATGGATAATAAGTTGAGAAATAAATATTTTAGAATTTATTAAAAAATATTAATAATAATTTAGATAGATCAGTAATAATAATAATTTTCATTGAAAAAAATTTAATATATCTTTTTATTAAATTATACACATCTAAATATAATTATTAAATTGACTCACAATATAATAATTATTTATAGTCATAATTATCATATATAATATTTGTTAATAATAGGATATTTTAACAAGAAAATAGTACCGAATTTTTTTTTTGGCGTGTAACTATTATGATAATTACTTCATGTTATTATGTCTTTGAGAATTGTTGTTAAATAGCAATTTTAATTAGCAAAGTTAGCATAATTTGTTTACTACCTGTTTAATGTTAAAATTTATAAAGTATATGTAACAAATATCTTAATATTTGTTAAGTTATTATTTAATTATTATTTTAATAATCAAATTATAAAGTTTGATTTGATCAAATAAATTATCTAAATAGAATTTAAATTTATTTTTATGATTAAATTATAGAGTTTAATTTGAATATTATTTGAAAGTTGAAACATGCAACTTTTTTTATTTATATATCAATATTTTGCTATAAAATAATTCTAAGTCTTTTCTATTTTATTTTTCTCATATCAATTAAGTAATCAACACTCAATAATAAAATTTTACTTTACTTTATTAAATATTTTTTTCTCTCTTTTGATTGTTTATCTTTGAACAAATCATCATAAACGTACGATATTAAAAAACTAAAATTTATTAGATATAGCTAGATATCATGTTTTTTATTTTAAAACTTTAATTTGAAGGTATTTTTTTTATGAGATTACATGTTTTAATACTTAAAATGTCAAAATAGTTTTAAAATAGTATATTCGAGGGTTATCAAATTTATACATATTTATGTGAATTTATGAAATTTACTCAAATTATTCTAATTTATTCAAATCTAAAATATTAATTATTAAATTTATTTATTTTATTAATCTAAATGTGTAAATTTGTATGAATTTAAAAGTTAACTCGAGAATTTAATAACTTTATTTTCTACAAAATAAAATCTATAAAAATAAATTATGAATATATCAAATTAAAATTTACAAGAAAAAAATTACAAATTTGATCTCAAAAGATAAAAGATTAACAAAATTATATATGGAAAGAATATTATTTAATTATTAATACATACTTTAATTAAGATAGACCCTTTATTTGTTGTGAACAAATTTATATGCTAAAAACAAAAATAAAAAATATATATATATATATATATATATATATATCTTGGAAATAGTTTTAAACTTGTGAAAAGTCTTAATAATTAATAAAAATTGTAAAAAAGGGTTAAGATTTATGAGTTAAAAAGAATAACTCAATTATTTTAAATTTTTTATTTTAAAGTGCAAAAGACAACAAATTTAAGCTATTTAATATAATGCTTGAGAAATATCTTAGATAAAAATAAAAAATAAAAAATACATTTAACGTAAAAATACAATTTGTTGAGCTTAGAGAATTAAATATAATTTAAAGATGATGACTAAACCATTATAAATTGAATTAATAACAAAATTATTTGTGTGATTTGTTGTATTTAGTGGGCATAAAATAAATTAATCATAGTTGACCCAAAAAATATGAAAAATAAGTCCATATTGTATCTAACCCAATATTAATTTAAACAAAACACTTATATCATATCATATGATGAGTGGCAATGAATAGTAAACAATCTGAACAAGAAATTCAAAAAACAATTGGCCCAAGATCATCATAAGTCTAAGATTAATTTAATTTGTGTATATTTTACTTATATAGAAGCAAAATATTTAAGTAAAATATTTACATATTTTCATATATAAAATTACAAAATATGACTAAAGTTTTTAATATATATTTTGTTAGTGAAATATGAAAATGATATATAAAATATTGAATTTTAAGATTTTACACAAATTAAAAAACTTTAAGAGAAATAAAAAAAAGAACAAAATTAAATATTCTAACATTATTTTTTATCAATTTTTTAATAAATTTTTAATTCTATAAAATTCATGATAACATATATATTTAAGAGTTAATTTTAAAAAATTAAAAATAAAAAATAAAATTTTACTATAAAAAATAACTTAAAAAAAATAGTTTGATATAATTCACATAAGTCATTGATAGATTAACTCATTATATATTATGATAAAACCATCCAAGTTAGATAGATTGAACATTTTAATCCATTCCAAACTGAAAAAAAGAAAAATTCGTTGTAGACTTTTCTGTGTTTAATATGCACAATATTTTTATCCATCACCAAATCTTGAACACATGTATTATTTAATAGAAGAAAGGATAAAAGTACATCTGAAAGTTCATACGCTGGATATAATTACATTTTAATCATTTAATGAGTTACGCGTGCATATTATTTATACATTCCGCGGACACATTTATCCTTCCGGGTATCAGCGTGTGGCATCGTTAAATGATTGAAGTACAATTGTATCTAACGTGTAAATTTTTAAGTATATTTTTGTCCCTTTTTTTTTAAAAAAATAAACACGAAAAATATTGTGTCCACCGGAGTGTATAAGTAATGTGCACGCATAACTCATTAAATGATTAAAGTCTAATCGTGTCAAGCGTGTGAATTTTCAAATGTATTTTGTCTCTTCTTTCTTATTTTTTTTGTGACTACCTTTTTTCTTATTTAATATATATCTCAATGGTTGTAGAAATTGAAATATCATATTCCAAACAAATAGAGTGACATACATGAATATCTTTTTTTAGAATATATTGTACAATAACTAGTTAACTATTCAAAAATGCTAGTTGTTCTTTAACTTTCGGTCTTTAATAAGCTTTTTTAAGAATTTATTATTATTTAATTAATTTAAATATCCACTTTTACGTACTAATTATTCAAAAAATTAAAAAAATTATTTATTTTTTATTTTTTCTCTCCTCTAAAAACTGTATAAAGAATAATATTTAAAAGATACCTAATTGCACTGTTAACCATTAACCGAAAAATTGAATTAATTATTAAAAAATACAAAAGATAAAATAAAAACTTTTAGTTAAATCAAAAAAATTAATTAAAACGTGGAAATTAGAGAACTGAATTCTGATATATTTGAAGATGCATGCTGCAAAATGAAAATTCAGAACCGGATATGTGAATTAAAATCTCGCGAGCATCCGAATAGCGATGCAAGGAAAGAAATGGAAAACAATGTTAGAGCAATGATGCGAAGTAGCTACGACAAAGGCAATGGCATCAGCAGTGTGACATGGCATGGCACGACACGGTTGGCAACTTTGCGGTGGCGATTAACAATCATAGAGTGTTAGTATTTTAGGTAGCGTTTGGAGTAAAGACAGAAAATGATACAAAGAAATAGAGATTGGGAGACAAAAATTGAAATAAGTCTTAATATTGTGTTTGGTGTAAAATAGGAGACAAAGATTGAAATAGGAATGAAGCTATAATTTAATTTACACAAAAAATAAAGTTAAAATTAATTAATTGAAATAAGGATATTTTTAGTATAAAATATTATTAAAATTTCAGTCTCCGTTTTTAAAAAATTTCAATCTCTTGTATCTCTACATTTTGGAGATACTGAAATACTGAAATTTTGATAATAAAGACTGAAATTTTAATATCAGTTTCTAGATCAATAAATATGATACTGAATTTTAATTTTCTAATTTCTATCTCAATACCTCAAAATAAAGGCCAGTGCTAAAGTGCTGAAGTAAATTTTTTTCAGCATCAGCTGAAATGAGGTGTCAACAAAATGAGTTATACACGTGGTATTATTTACTTGTAAATGTAGATAAAGACAGAGAGAATAGCAGTGGGTGCAAGATTGTGTCGGTTTGTGTTGGATTAATTATTTAATAAAATATATTAATTTAGAAGCATGAACACATAATTAAGTAAGATAATATTTTTGTCTATTTTTATTGATAATGGGTATGGACATGGAGTTTCTTTCTCAAGTGGGCTGTTGTAAAAATTTATGGCTTTGAACAAAAAATTATTTTGGATTGGGATAATAATAATAATAATAATAATAATAATAATAATAATAATAATAATAATAATAATAATAATAAATTTCATTCTTCTCCTTTAAGAAATATTAAAATAACATTTCTCTCCCCTTTATTTGTAAAATGTACATTCTCCCCCTTCGTAGCTTTTAAAAAACTCTTCTTTAATTTATTTTAAATTTTTTGTATTAATTAATGTTAACTTTATCTATTTTTCAAGAAAAATAATTTTTTTTAAAAAAATACTCTTTAACAAAAATTTATTTTTTTTGTCATTAAATTTTACTTACCAAAATACGTTTAATAAATTATTTTTTATTAATTAAATTATATTTTTATTAAAATATTTTTTAAAAAATTAATAATTGAATTATTTTTTCTAAAATACATTTCAATAATTTTTTAGTTATTAAATAGTGATTTTACTAAAATTTTTGTTAAAAATTATTTTTATAGTTTATTATTAATTTTTTGATATCAATATATATTATTTTAATATTAAATAAAAAAATATTACCACTATTAATATGTATAACCATTAATATATATTGATATCGAAGAATAATCTTACTAAGATTTTTTTTATTTATAATTATCGAATTAGATATCTAAGTGTAAAGCATTTAAAATTTAGGATCTAGAATTTAGAGTCATATAATAAAAATTTAATCATTAGAATTTACATTAGATGAATTGACTAACCCTAAACCTACCACTAACACCCCAAAAACCCTTGTCTTAAAAATTGGCTTAGCAACATTAGATAAATTTCTAGTTCTCTTGGTGCAATTATGGTACCAAAATATAAATTATTGTATAATTTAATAAATTGCATTCGCACCATCAAAAAAATTTAGCTCTATTGAAATTTGTAATTATAATAATTGTGTATTATATTTATCATTAAAATTTTCTTAAAATATAATATTTAATTTATTATTGATATAAAAAATATATAATAAAAATAAAAATTATATTATATTTTATTTGTTATGTGTACTTTATTACAGTAATTTTATTATTATTTATTACCAACATAAAATACTTTAATATTAAACATGAAAAATTAAATATTTTATTTACCATTTGTACAGTAGCATAACATATTCATTATTTTTTATTATTAATATAAAAAATATATCATATACTATTTATCTTTTGTACAGTATCATATTATTTTTATTATTATTTATTGTTAACATAAAAATATCTAATGTTAATCATAAAAAATAAAATATTTTATTTATGATATGTACAGTATTAAAATAAATTTAATTATTATTTAATATTATAATAAAAAATATAATGTTTTCAAATATATAGTTTATTATCAACCTAAGTCTAAAATATACCTCCTAATTTGCTAATTCTATTTTTCGCAAATTACACCTTTAATTAAGTGTGTGCATGGACCGGGAGAAACTGGATTTGATGTGACCCAAATCTGGCCCGAAATATATATCGGGCCTATTTATTAGATTCGAATCCGACCCTAGACCCGATGAAATCTATACACTTTCGGCTCACGATTATACCGGGTAAAAATCGGGTAAAATACCGGGCCATTAATATTACATTACCTTGATACCTTCTTATAAGCTAGCATGTGAAAATATCCAAATTTTCAACACTCTAACCATTATTTGACATGGTAAAATTCACTTAGAAAAATATAACAAGAACCAACTCTTCTCTAAAATTAAAGCATAACCATAATCAATATTAATATTGTCTAATAACACCAAATATTTAAATCAATACAAATAACACAATATTATGCATTAATTAGTCTAAAATCTTATGCATTTTAAACATAAAACATTAACTTGTAGTCTTATAATAACTAATAACACAAAATATTAAGGTTTACAATACTTAAATTCCACATAAGAATAGCCATCATCCATCACTAATAACACAAAATATTAATTGTGTATGATGACCGGGCCACCGGGCCGCTTTCGGGTGACCTGAATCATGGTCCGAATCTGACCCAAAATAATGACCGGATCTATTTTTTAGACCCTTACCCTGCCCTAAACCCGGTAAAATCACACAAAATTAGCCTCTAAAGTGTTCAGGACCGGGCCGGGCCATACACACCCCTACCTTTAATAAAAATAAATTGTTCTCCTAAAGTAAAAGTATGAAAAAAAAAAGGATAAAGGTATGAAATTTTTTATTATGTATTTTCTAAAGTAAAAATATGACAAAAAAAATAATTAACTAACTAAATTTATTTACATAACTATTTAAAAAAGATAATTTTAAATATCTATTATTCAATTTCTTATTTTAATCATTATTCTATATCATAAACACTAAATTTCAAATCTTAAATTATAAATTCTACTAACCTAAAATGATAAATCCTAAAAGGAATAAGTATTGTTTTGGTCCCTTATGTTGAGGGTCGGAATCAAAACTGTCCCCAACGTAATTTTCGATTTAGAATCATACTTAACGTTTTTTTTCATATTAAAATCGTCCTTTAAATTTTTTTTGGACAAAAATACCCTCACCACTACCAACACAATTACCTCCTCCATCACCACCACCACCAACACCAACACCACCACTAACACCACCACCAACACCAACACCAACACCACAACCACAACCACAACCACCACTACCACCACCACCACCAACCAACAGCAACAACACCAAACAGAAACAATGCAAGAAAGTAGAAAACAACACCAAATAAAAAACAGAAACAACAAAGCAGAAGCAAGAAAGCAGAGGCGAGGTAGAGGCGGCGAGGCGGCGAGGCAGAGGAGGCGAGGCGGTGAGACAGAGACGGCGAGGCAGAGGCGGCAAGGCGGCGAGGCAGAGGCAGCGAGACAGAGGCAGAGGCGGCGACGGGACCACCACGCGATCTCCAATGGCGATCTACAACGGCGACAGGACCACCTCGGCGACGGCGGCTCCAAGCTTTGCCGCCGCCGTCCCCCTCCCCCTCTCCCCTTACCCTTCCTCCTCCCCTCTCCCCTTCCCCCCACCCCCACCGCGCGTCCTTTCCCCCTTCCCCCTTCCCCTTCCCCCCACCCCGAACCCTTGTCCCCTTCATTTTCTTCCTCTTCTTCTCCGGCTTCTTCACTTTCTCTTCTCCCTCTCTTCGCCGCCGGCGCCATCCCCCTCCCCCTTCCTCTTCCCCCTTTCCCCTTTCCCCTCCCCCTTCGTATACCCTTTTCTCCCCCCCCCACCGAACGCGTTTTCTTTTATTTCTTTTTAAATTTTATAATTTTTTTATTATAGGGGTAGTTTAGGAATTAATTAAAAAAATTTATTAGAAATGACGATTTTAAATTCAATATTACAACTTTAAGAATGATTTTAAATCAAAATATACATCAGGGACGGGTTCGATTCCGACCCTCAACGTGAGGGACCAAAACAATACTTATCCCATCCTAAAACGTAATCCCTATTAAATCACAATTTAATAATTAAAAATTATTGAGAGGTATCTTAAAAAAATAATTTAATTATTAAATTTTTTAAAAATATTTTGATAAAAATATAATTTAATTAATAAAAAAATTATTGAATAGTATTTTAATAAGCAAAATTTAATGATAAAAATTTTTTTTTACTAAAGAATATTTTTATAAAAGTAATTTATTTTTTCTTGAAAATTTGATAAAATTAATATTAGTTAATACAAAAAATTTAAGATAGATTAAAGAAAGAGCTTTTTAAAAGTTATAAAAAATATATATATATTTTACAAATAGAAAAAAATATATTATTTTAATATCTTTTAAAAAAAAAAATAAATTATTATTATTATTATTATTATTATTATTATCCCAACTCAAAATAAATTTTTGTTCAAAGTCATAGATTCTCACAATAGCCCACTTGAAAAAAAAAACGGCATGCCCATACCCATTATCAATAAAAACAGATAAAATATTATCTTTCTTAATCATGTGTTCAAACTTTTAAATTAATATATTTTATTAAATAATTAATTCAACACAAATTGACACAATTTTACACTCACAGCTATTTTCTCAATCTTTATCTACACTTGCAGGTAAAGTAATACCACGCGTATAACTTATCTTATTGACACCTCATTTTAGCCAATGCTAAAAAAAATTTACTTTATCACCGTAGCACTATCCCAAAATAAATACTTTCTTAAAAAACAACAAAGTAAAAGAATGAAAACGACAGTAACATCTTATAGGATAATTAGGATTAGAGTTACTGACTTTTTTTACTTCTCATTTTTTATTATTATTAATTTAATTATTTTTATTAAATACTCAATATAGTGTTGAATTTTTCAATGTTAATAACATGGCAGAGTCTTCTCTTTTTTTATTCCAGACCTGTACGCCAAAAACAATTATCATGGGATCAAATATTAATTTATATGGTGAAGATAAATAAATGGGCTGTGTAGATTGACAGAATATTTTATATGTATAGAATATTACTTGTCAAACGGAGAAATGTGTACATAAGACTAGACGCAGAAACTGTCGGTCAAAGAGACCCACACCTGCATTGGAGTTTGTGCTTGAAGGAGACTAGGTCTGTGTTTTTGCAATTAATTTGGCTAGATTAAAGTTGGTGTTTAGCTGATAATTAAAAAGTGATTATATTATTACCTGGATTCATGATTGGACTTTTTGGGTTATTAATTGTGGACGTGGACTATTTAATAATGTAATTTTTGGCTGTGGTATTTTTCTTTAATACATCAAATACAAAAATACTTTAGGAATAATTTTTTAAAAAGAGGACTTTTGTAGTTGATTTAAAGTAGCTAACATTGAAGTACTTTTTTGTTGTAAATTGTAATGATTGAGGAATGATGGTCACATAAGGCCAAAAAAAATTTGGAATGGGATAAAAAATGAACTAGCATGAGATACCTTGTCCGAAGAAAAAAATAGAAACATTTGCATAAATATTGTTTGTACTTTAAATTATTACTGTTAGAGAAAATTGAAAGAAAATAAGTGTTTGTAATGTAATTATCAACATTTTGAAATTTATAATTAGTATTAAGAGGATATTTTAAAGAAATATGTTATGCAGTAAAGATAAAGAAGCTAGGTGATTCATTATTAAGTGATAAATTATAAATTTGTTTTGAAATATTGGTGAAGAGCATTTATGCGAATAATTTGAAAAATAATTTTGTGAGAAGCATGAAAAGAATCTACTTTAATATATTGAAACTGAGTTTTCTTCCCAGATAATGGAAGTGAATTGTCAATTCTTTATAAATTCATTTTCTCGCCAAACTGAATGTACTATCTTCTCTTCTAAATTTATTTTATAAAAATATCTTTACTACAATGAGCTTATAATTAACATTTTAGTAGTAATGCATAATTATACTAATTTAAGAGAATATCTTTATCATAGTTATCTAAAATCAATGTTTAATAGATTATTTAACTAATTATCAATTATGAATCCAATATATTTTTAATAATAATAATAATAATAATAATAATAATAATAATAATAATATGATAAATATATGACGATGGTAAATATAAGAGAATATCTTTATCATAATTATATTTATGTAAATAAATTTATTTTTTTAAAAAATGTTTATTATAATTATATTACAATTTTATAGTTAGTATTTAATAGTTAATGCATATTTATTTTAATTTTAAAAAATATCTTTATTATAATTATATAAAATTAATATTTAATGTAATATTAGTGATTGTTTTTACTCCAACTTATTCTTTTCGTCTAATGTTCCAATGCGATTGTCTCTTGCCGCAATCGTTTACAATGTATCACATCTATGAAATAGCTCATCGAGGAGGGTTCACTGAATTGAGTAATGATGGTTGGATCTACTCACATATCGTGACCAAGCAGATGAAATGTGGGTAAAATTAGTTTCGTTGACAGGTTCAAGATTTTTAATTGAGGATTTGTATCCACAGAGCTTTGTTGGCTAAGTTCAAGTTCCATGCCCTCCATGATTTGTACGTCTGCTCGGAGATATTCGAAGTGAATTATATAATGAGATTGAAGTCCCTCAATTTAAGTTCTGTTTTTCTAAATTCGTATCAAACTGGGACATGAAATTTTAATGATTGGCAATATCTTTAAATTTTCTTATGTTAAGTTTTTCGTTATTAAAATAATTTTATAAGACATTGTAATTTTTTTCAGAAGTTAGCGACTTTCTTTTGCATCAATGTAATGCCATTAGGGGGAATAAGGGCCAGTTTAGTTTCTCGGTGTAGCAATTCTATACCTTGCTGTTTTGAACAAATAGTGAAGGATGAAACTTATCTAACAATAGGATAGATTGAATTTGCACAAATTCTAGATATCCAAACTTATAATGTTTCAGTTGGTTGTCGTTATGAGAATGTAACTAAACTATTTTTCTGTTTTTTTTATCACAATGATTCATGCTATAATTCTCACACATCCTTAACTATATAATTCTTTATCTTCTATTTTATTTACTGAATAATAATAGTAATAAAAATAATATTAATAATAATAAAAATTAATAGCGGGATAGTAGCTGTTAATTTACCAATATTGACGATAAATAAATTATAATTCAAGTAATATTTAATAATTTCGATAAATTAATTCTACATATTTTGATTTTGTTAAAATATTTTTTTTAAGTTTAATTATTCTGTTAGTCTTTACTGAATCTCCAGATTTTCAATTAGGTTGTTGTATTTTTTTTTTTTGACAAGGTTTCCTATGCTAGTTCATTTTTTATCAAAGTTGCGAAAACCAAATCAGTCAATGAACCGGAAAAGTAATTGATTCACTAATTTATTGGTTCGACCAGAATTCAACCGGAGTTCAACCTGTTTAATTAAATATTAATTAACGATTCAATATATAATTTCTAAATTTTTAAATTTGATCATTTCTAACCTACTAAATTCAAAATTGCACCTAATGTTCTACACCCAAAAACTAATAACAAAATTCAACTACCCACAGGAATTAATTATCACTAATTAGTAATCATCAGAAAATCAGCAACATCATCCTCATTTCAGAAACTTAGCATTTTAGAATAAGCAAACATCAACAAAATAAATAATATTAACTCAGCAACTCAGAACAGTAACTCAACTACATCCAACTCCAATTCAGAATTAAACAAGGCCACTGATCATCACCAATCAGTAATCATCCGAAAATCAACAACAAGCCAACAACATATCAGTAACAACATCATCATCATTTTAGAAAATCATTCTGAAATCATAAATCATCAATTAACCGGATTATTCCAGTTTCATAAAATAAGAGACTATGTACTCATTCACAATTTCAGAAATAATGAAAATTTTGATGCCAAATATAATTATACTTGTCTTAAATCAGTCTGCTTTCGAGTGAAGTGATGTGCAAATATGAAGATTGGGACCAACACTCAGAGAGTCAGAGTGCTTACTGCTTTTCGGCGGCGAAGAGGAAGGGGAGTGACGGCGACGACGAAGGACACGGCCACACCGGCGAACAGAGAGACAGAGCGCATGAACAGGGGAGGCGGCGACAGCCACAGAGCTTCCACGCGACAGCAACGGAGCTTTCTCCAGCGGTGACACAGCTACCTAGGACGGTGACCGAGGTTCCTACGACGGCGATACAGCTCCTGCGATGGCGACAGAGCTTCCGCGGCGCAGCACCGGCGAATGGAGAGAAAGCACGCTCGAGCTGAGGAGAGGAGCTCCAGTGTCTGTGGGTTCCGCGGGGCTGTGGGGCTGCGGTGGTTGCGGTGGGTGCGGCGGTTGCAGTGGTTGCGGTTGGTGCGGCGGCTGCAGTGGTCGCGGTAGGTGCGGCAGCTAGTCCGCTAGGGTTTCCTTATGTTCTTTCAATTTGATTTTTTGAGAGAGAGCGGAGAGGAGATGAGTGGGAGTGTTGGACTTTTGGTGGGGGGTTGTCTGGGCTTCGGGTAGGTGATTTAGATTTTTTTTTCCATAACAGGCCAAAAACGACGCTCCATTGAAGGGGTTTTCAAATGTAAAGCCATTCATAAAGTGTTTTTGTATTTGGGCTATATTAAAGGAAAATACCACATCCAAAAATTACATTATTAAATAGTCCACGTCCATAATTATAAGCCCAAAAAGCCCAACCATGAATCCAGGTAATAATTAATATAATCACTTTTTAATTATCAGCTAAACACCAACTTTAATCTAGCCAAACTAACTGAAAAAACACAGACCTTGTCTCCTGCAAGCACGAATCCCAATGCAGGTGTGGTTCCCTTTGCCCGACAACTTCTAACCCTAGCCTTATGTGCACATTTCTCTGTTTGACAAGTGGTATTCTATACATATAGAATATTCTGCCAATCTACAAACTACAAACTAGCAAAGTCCTAAATATATTTTATTCCTATACATTAATCAAAAAATTTTTAAAATTCAGGAGGTACACTTGCCTCCCCACTGTTGAACATACATCCGTGCCTGTCGATGGTGGACGTTAGATTATCGGTAATAAAATGATTATTATAATGAAAATCTTTAGATTATACATATTACATAACATGGTCTAATAAATAACAATAGGCGCTAGTCTTCATGCATCTTAAATATATGGAAAAGTATATGGAACTAAAAGGTTACCAGCCAAAAACTAAACAAAATCACATTAATTTATATTAATTATTAATTTTAAATTTTTTAAATTCAAAATTTAAAAATTTAAAATTGATTAAGTAAATCTAATTAAACCCTATAAAAACCTTCCTCTTTTCTCTCACATTAACCTACCCATCCTCCAACAATCACACACACAGACCTCTCTCTCTCTCTCACCAATACTGCTGGAAGCGCCGGCGACTTCCATACTCTCTGCGACGCCCTCAACAAGCCAATATAGAGAAAGTCCTTGGCCTTGATGATACAAAGATTGTTGATATTGCTGCCGGTGCCGAACACTCCATTCTTATCACAGGTAAGATGTTCTTCTCTTATTTTTAGGCAAGAAAAAGATTGCACTTAAAATTGTGTCGTCTTCTCATCTAAAAGTAGGTTTGGTTTTAGCGTGGAGACCACGTTAAAATATGGAAGCAATGCAATAAGTATTGACAATTTGACATAGAATACAGTATCAAGAGGTTGATTTTTTTCTATACTTTCATTATATTAACATACTGATTTCGTTCTTATTTTTACCCTTATTCTTTAAATCAGAGAATGGAGAAATAAAGACATGGGGTTAGGATGAGCATGGTCAACTTGGTCTGGGGGATCCTTGTGACAAGCCTATCCTCGAGAATGGAGAAATAAAACCATTGACCACGCGCTGTGCGTGGTGAATTTCATGTCCACGTTTGGCATGAATATGGATCTGATGGACACAATTGCTGAGACTACAAACTACATAATTATAGAATTATAAAAAAATATTCATTTAATATGAAAAAAAAACATCCTAATACTTAATAAAAGAAATATTCAGTTATATTTTAGCAAAAATAATTAAATATTTGTAAAATTAAAAAAAATATGAAATTTTTAAAGAAATAGAAACATTCACATTTGCAATATAAAAAAATTTGAAAAATATATAAAAGAACATCCATTTAATATGAAAAAGAAACATTCTAATACTTAATAGAAGAAACATCCATATATACTAACTCGTAGAGATTTTGAATTTACCCAAAGGTATTTGACTGATTTTTGGCTAATACCCTTTTGGTTCCTAGCATTGCTCTAAATATATATTTGTTTCTGAGAGACAAATGAAAAGTGTTACTGATTCATTTATAGTTATTATATTAGTGTCCGTATCTATTTTAATTTAATTCAAGTACATAATAAATAAATTAAAAATATTTTTTATATATTAAAATTAATTATTAAAATTAATTATTAATATAGTTATATATATATAATTTAATTTATTTTTAATATATATTTATATTTTTTAATATATATTTTATATTAGTAACTAATTTTAATGATTGATTTTAATTTTAATGTATACGTAATATAATCGTAAACAAATAATATGTTGAATAATTCCTTTCTACTTATCTTGAAGCAGACAATTTATCACTTATAATGTCTATTTTAAAATTTTGTTGAACCTACGGCATTAGAGTATATAATTTATGAGAAATGCTATATAAATAATAACTCATCAATAATAAAAAAAATATATAATTTAAATAATACTCTCAGCAAAAGGAGCGTGTTATCATATTTTACGATAATCAGATACATTTTCTTTTTTTATCGTAATGATTTATTCAATTAATTTAATCACATATTAAATTCTAAATTTTGTATGCTCACATATTAATTACACTCATAATGCAAATTTATCTACATTCAATGAAAGATGAAATTGATTATGTTCCCAAAAAATGTGACGACATCAATATGAGTGACTGTAACGCGAAATAGAGAGGCTGAATAAAGCAAGTGTAATATAGAGCAGGACAAACAATTTACTTCGGACAACAAAACAAGTCAAACGAACTATATTGGTTTAAAAGAAGACATGAATGATGATAACGATGATGATGAGTTGAGGGATGTAAAAATTTGCTTTTCGGTAAATTGATTTTTTTTAAGTTATTTGTAATTTATTCTACAAAATCTTAAACCACGACTCAATAACTATTAACAAGTCAGGTCCGATTCAATAGTAAAAAAATTAAAAATAAATTAAAAATACTAATTAATAAGTTAAATTTAATTTTATGAGGACAATTAATTTTTCTAAATTAAATTTGACTAATAAAAGATAATGACTTGCTTTTTTTATTTATTTTTCTCATTAGAAACTTTTTAAACCGAAAATTCATTTTCAGCGACGGTTTTGCATGCGCTGGAAAAAAGTTAATAAACAAAAAACTCGAAATTAGTGGCAAAAGTAATTTCTATATAGGTAATTGTGTCCCAAAATTAATATTAGCTAATAAATCGTCTTAGCCATTGTATTTTACCACATAATAAAAATTATTCCGAACCAAATTTCTAACTAGTATTTCATAAATGATTCTTAGAGATCTCAAATCTTTTTGCTTGTTTCCCAAGCAATACGCCCCTCTCTCTCAGCCTCTCACCCCTTTCTACTGTTTTTTTAATTTTGAGTAACTAACTACGGTTAATTGTGGATAAACTTGACACATAAGCGATGACCAAACTTCTTCGTTTTCACGCCCCTTCTTCGTTAATCCTCAGACCTTGAACACAAAATTCTCAGCCTCTTTAACCACAATTAATCCACCTTAAACTCATATTTTTATTTAAAGAATTCTTGATCACAAAATTCATGAAAAACTTTATGCATTTTTGCACAAAATGACCAAGTTTTAAAGAGAGAAAGAGAGTAAATTTTTGCACTTCTTCTCCATGTTTCAGCCCTCATTTCTACTGTTCTTTCATTGCTATTCAAGTGTTCTTCAAGAATTCAAGTCATACAAATATAATTTCTTGTTCGTTTTCACTAATTCTCGCATTTTTACCGAAAATTTAACAAAGTGAATTCTTGTTCTTTTTCTATTCTTTTTTATTTTTCAGCAGCGATCATAATGAATTTTTGTCAATTTATGTGTCTAGAAAATCTCTCTTAAAATCCATATGGAGCACACCTAAGAAGCAATACAAAATATAAGCTCAAAATGATCAAATTCTAACACCTTTTACGATGATTTTGGCAAAACAAAAATAGCACTATAACCAACGTGTTCCAGTCTTTGTGAGAGCATTCTCTAGTGGTTGAGAGGTCTAGTGACTAAATTATACAAGAGGTAAGGGTTAGAATTAGTTAGAGCATGTTTGTGCTTGTTTTAGGTGTTCATATGAGCCACTTTGTAGTGAACTTGTGCTTGTTTTGCAAATTTGAAAATTCTGTGAGTTATCTCTATTTTAGATTGCTAAATATGTGTAATATGCAATATATTTATCTCTAAATTTTGTGTGGTAACAGCCGAAAATATGGAAGCACTTGGGGTTTAAGTTTCAAGCCTTAAAAGTCACTAAAAGTGGAGAAAAAATATAAAAACTGTACTTCTGAAAATTTCAGCCATTAAGAGTACAAAAATTAGGGTGAAAAAGAATTTAAAAAATTAGAAAAAATAGTTTTAATCCTATAGAACAAGTAGGTAAAAATAAAACGGGTGTTATAATCATTTTTGGGTAAAAAGAGGATTAAAAATGTGATTTAATTAAAGAATAGTAAAATTCTAAAATTAGTGTTATAAGGGATAAAATGATAATTATATAAATTGTTTGGATCAAAATTATATTTAAAATAAATTTTTAGGTCTAAATAAAAGTTTCAATAAAAATTAAAAGTAAAATGGTAAAAAGCGGTAATTAGAACAAGTAAATAAATTAATAAAAGGTAAATTAGTTTTTAGGTCTCTAGTCGTAAAAATTGGAATTTAATAAAGGTTAAATTACACAGTTAGTTGATCCTTACACTTTCACTGAAACTGCAAATTAGTCCTATACTTTAAAAGTTTGTAATTGGATCCTTAAACAAAATTAAATTTTATAATTTAGTCCCCACTATTCAAACACCATTTGATTTAACAGAATATTCGTCAGCATATTCACTATTTTAAACATGTGAGTTACGCGTGTTTGACAGTAGAGACTAATTTGTAATTTTAGTAAAAGTATAGGGACTAACTGTATAATTTAACCATTTGAAAATGACCGAAAACTCTCTAGACTATCTGAACCCACTCCATCCCTTCCCAGCTCTCTCACTCTCACTTTTCCAAAATAGCACCCCACCCCAACGCTCTCTGTCTCTCACCTCGGTTCACTGTCATCATTGCTTCACAATGTTGAGACGGGATCTTTTGGCATCGGTATTCCTTCAACACTTTACCACAACTCCTAACACCATGATCCACTTCTCTTCTTCTTCATTGTTGTTGCCACCATTATTGAGAATCTTTGACTCTGCCAAACGACATCGTGTTTTCGGCACTACCACCATTAATTTTGGAAACGGCTTCACGCGTCGTGTTCAGGTCCTCCACGGGCCCGGGTGGTTCCGGTGTTGGTACAGTAAGATGCTACAGAGCTCGGGCGAGAGGGTTAGGATGGTCCCTGATAAGATCTGGATGGCGCAAGGCGGGGAGGTGTTGGCGAACGTTATGAGAAGGGGAGAGGATGAAGAGTTTACTGCGTTCCAAAATAGTGCGTTTAAAGTTGATGCCGGTGATGGTGTTGGACCGGTGGAGGGGAAGACGTTGGTGGATCGTGAGTTCTTGGATTGATATGTGCCTGCGGGTGGGATCCAGAGGCATATTATGAAGGATTTGATTAGTAAGATTCGAGTTGTTAAAGAGAAGGATTTTTCTTGTGATGAGGTGATGGAGATTTTGATTATTGCTAATTTGAACATAATTGGATTGAGTTGAATTGAGTTCATATATGATTCATGATAATAGCGCACATTAACGTGGTAGTTTGTTTAATTACTATTAATTTTTTTTACTATGTGTTAATGAATTTGGTCATCAGCAACGATGCTGGCATTATTGTTGTTGAAGCCGTATTGTTGTTGTTAAAGAAGAAGAACAAAAACGTTGAAGAGAAGATGAGGAATAAAAGGGACAAGAGAAAGAAGAGGATATTATGGTAAATGTGCATTTTCTTAATGGTAAACGTTATTGAGGACCTAATTACAACATTATATTTTGTACAGGGATCTAATTACAAAATTTTAAAGTGTAGAGACTAATTTGTAATTTCAATGAAAGTATAGTGATCAATTGTATAATTTAACTTTTAATAAAAATATTAAGAATAATTTGGTCATAAAAAACTATCAGGAATAATTTGGTAAAATTTTGATGCTAAACAAAGTTAAACGATAAAATTAAAGTACACAGGTTCAAAAATGGTAATTCTAGGCATAAAGTAAATGTAAAAATGATTAATTAACTTAAAGGGCAAAGAGATGTGTTAGGAAGGATATGGGGGTAAAATGATAATGTAATAATATTAGTGGTAAAAGTGTCACTAAAAGTCTAAAGAAAATAGTAAAAAGAGAAGTTAAGTAAAAAGGAAAAAATTGGAAACATATAAAAGTACCAAAGGCAAAATAGAATATGTGATAAAGGCTGAGAGATTTAAAGAGCAGAGACCAAACACAAGTTTTTTATAAAAAAAAGGACAAAGAAGTCTTTTAGAGATAAAATTTATTTAAAAAGTGCCACGAAAAGAGAAAATTATAAACCTCAAAGTGCTAAGATATTATCTGGGGAGGAGGAATGTCTGCTCTGACAGAACCAGAACCATCTTAAGAGATTATCTGGAGAGGAGAAGTCTCAGCTCCGATGAAACTAGAACCATACGTTGTGGGAATGCCCACTTTATGTTGAAACTTGTTCCTCCAATTGTTAGCATACTATGGCGTCAAGCTCTAAGATGATTGCTAGTTGCCAGAATACACGTGGATTTGTCCATTAACCCATTAGGCACATATGCAGAACATACGCAATTGGAAAAGCCATATCTTGGACTAGTTCCTAGGTAACGTTAGGTTGCGGGTAGTCAATCGATGCATGAGTTCATGACCTGCATAGGACCAACCATGCATCATACTTGGTTACTGCATTTTTCTGTGATTGTGATTTATCTCTACTTCCTGTACTCTATACTTGTTTACTATTCTATTATATACTTGCGCTTGTACTTGTTTGTGTGACTTACCAACACAACTACGCAAACTCTTAGACTTAGGCTGCGGTAACCGTTAGTTTTTTGCTTAGTACCCTACTGAAAACCTTAGGTTTTCACCCCTTACTTCTTCCGTTCCACAAATGCAAACCTGTGAGATCTTCTTTGGGTTCCTACCCTTGGGACGGGCGAGCAGCAGTAGCATTACCATTACCAGTGGGTCAGCATGACTTTTTTTACTTCCACACAACACTTCCATGTTTCTTCAGCTACCAGGGATTAATGACCACCAGCAGCAGCAGCAGCAGCAGCAGCAGTAGTAGTAGTAGTCTTTACCCTCACTCTGATAGACTTTTAGAGAATTAGGTGCTTTTGTAAATATCTATATAAACAAGTTAGAACGGGTCCTAGACTGGGGTGACTCATGTGAGTCGAGACCTATTACTTTAAATATAGAGTCTGAAAATATTTTCATGAATAAGCAATAACGTAGCCCGGTGTGAACTATGATGTACTAAATGAGTTCTCGGACATATATGTATGATATTATTATATTTTTTTGTGTTTTCTAAGCTTCATGTAGATATTCACTACAAGAAATACGTTGAGTACCATCGGATTTAACGTTGGATTTACCATCGTCCTGAAGTTAACGGTATAAATGGCATCGAAAACTGTTTATTGGCATATTATGTCATTCGAAGGTAATTATTGGATGATTTTCCGTCGATTTTTTAAATGAATTTGTCGAGATTGAGTTGCTGATAACCGTCTAATTATTTTGACGGTAACTTTGGCGCTATATCACGTGTTTTGGCGTGAAGTTATCATCGGATTTGTTCGCTAATAAATCCTATGGTAGTTTTTTTTTTGGCACAGTTAAGCCACAATTAATAGTCAAATTAAAACTCGTTAACAAAATTAGGGTAAAAATTTAAAATTACCAGAAGTCAACAAATTATTTTATTAAAAATAAATGGTCTGAATATAATAAAATATCATAAAAGTAGAATACAATGAAGTAGATATAGAAAAATCAAATTTCTAAACCCTACATATCCCAACAATCATCGTCGTTGTCTTTCTCCTGTTGAGGCGACAATGAAGTAGACATTATCAGCATAAATCCAATTTTGAAATTGCAATTAAGTCTTGCTGATGTTCAACAAAAAATTATAGGTAGAAAAAGAATTAAAAAGACTTTGAACGAGATGGTCAACAGAAATTTAAACATAAATGAATTTTTTTTTCTTGGTGGTAAAGCATCACTAAAGAAATCTCTTCAATATCACTTTAATTTATTGGAAAATTATAAGGTATAGATATCAATATACATATATTCTATTTTAATCACAAACATAGTGACACGTCATTTTTCTTTAGTGCAATGAGAAGTAACTTCACAAAGTATTAAATGGCTTAAAGTTTCACATGAGCCAATTATTATTGCTAGCTTGTAGACTTGCATACATAATAATAATTGTTGTGACGAGGATGCTATGAATAAGAATGGATGTCCATTAATGAGCAATTCAATTTTTCTATGTTGAGAGGAACAAGTCTTTATGTTGAAGGAAATTAATGAGGTTTGAAAAAGCAAATTTTGTTTGCCTATAAAAATATGTACGGGGCAAATGGAATATACACAAGCAAGCAATAAGAAATCAATTCTCTCTTTTTACGTTGCAATCAAATACTTTTCTCTCTTTTATATATATATACTACAGCATATAATATTAGTAATATATTACTCTGATCAAATTTTTAGGAAGATTCCAGGTAATAAATTTTCATTATGTCGAAACTCTCTCATCTTGAATTCAATGCTCTTGATATATCTGGAAACAATTATTTATCATGGATACTAGATGCTGAAATTCATCTTGATTCAATGGATCTTGGAGATACCATTAAGGCTGAAAATAATGCATCCCAGAAGGATAAGGCCAAAGCCATGATTTTTCTTTGTCGTCATCTTGACGAAGGATTGAAAAATGAATATCTCATATTAAAAGATCCTGCAGATCTTTGAAAAGACCTTGAAGAAAGGTATAATCATAAAAAAACGGTGATACTTCCTCAAGCCCGATATGAATGGACTCACTTGCGTCTACAGGACTTTAAATCCATAAATGAATATAATTATGCAATGTTTCGAATCACCTCACAAATAAAATTATGTGGGAAAAAAGATAATTGATCATGATATATTGGAGAAAACTTTCTCAACCTTCCATGCCTCAAATGTGCTCCTGCAGCAGCAGTATCGAGAAAAAGGGTTTAAAAAATATTCTGAGTTAATTTTTTGCCTTCTTGCAATGAGTTGCTTTTAAAGAATCACGAAGTGCGCCCAGCTGGCGCCGCCCCATTTCCTGAAGTAAATGCGGCAAATCATTACTCCAGAAGAGGTAAATGGCAAGCTTTTAATAACAAGAAAAATTATGGAAGGAAAAGGAATTATATTCAAAAGAGAGGATCTCACCAGAAGTGGGATAAAGAAAGAAATATCGGGCAGAATAAATCAACAGAGGATAAGTATTTCCGTTGTGGTGGAAAGGGCCATTGGTCATGTACCTGTCGTACCCCAAGGCACCTAGTCGATCTTTATCAAGCATCTTTGAAAAAAGACGACAAAGGAAAGGAGACGAATTTCATTTCAAATGATGTTGCTGAAAATTCCACCACTCATTATGATGTATCTGATTTCTTTGAGGATCCTGAAGGAAATATTGGTCATCTGATCAATAATGGAATAGTTTAATGTGTGTAATTGTTAAGTATCCATGTAAATAAATAATGTAAAGAACTTATTGTTAAGTTTTATTTTCTATGTATTTAAGTTTCAAAAATAATGTATATAAATAATGAAATATTAATGTTTATAAATTTTGAAATCATTAAATGTGTCATGTTTTAAAATAAAATTTTAGTATATGACATTATTTTATGTACAGTGAAAATAATTTCGATCAAGTATTCAATTTAACTGTGCATACTACTCATTTTATTATTATTTGTCTTTGAAGAAAATGACAAGAATATATTATGAAGATGTATGTCTTGCGGATAGTGCAAGTTCGCACACCATTCTCAAAAGTGATATATATTTTACCCATCTTGTGCCAAAAGAAGAATATGTTAATACTATTATTGGCTCAGGCAATGCGATTGAAGGCTCCGGAAGAGCTATAATTTTGTTTCCTGGAGAAACAAAATTCATAATAAATAATGCACTATTATCTACCAAGTCTCTAAGAAACTTGTTGAGTTTTAAAGATATTCGCCGAAATAGATATCATGTTGAGACAATGAATGAGGAAAATCATGAGTATTTATGTATCACAACTCATGATTCAAATAAGAAAGTTATATTAGAAAAATTACCCTCACTTTCATCTGGGTTGTATTATACCAAGATTACTGCAATTGAATCACATGCCATTGTAAACCAGAAGTTTACTAGCCCAAATGAATTCATAACTTGGCATGATAAATTGGGTCATTCCGGAACAACCATGATGAGGAGAATTATTGAAAACTCCCACGGACATTCACTAAAGAACCAGAAGATTCTTAAAACTAGTGAATTTTGTTGTGCTGCATGTTCTCAATGGAAGTTAATTTTAAGGCCATCACCAGTAAATATTGGATTTAAGTCCCCTGAATTCCTAAAAAGAATTCAAGGTGATATATGTGGACCTATTCATCCACCATGTGGATCTTTTAGATATTTTATGGTTCTGATAGACGCATCTTCGATATGGTCGCATGTGTGCTTGTTGTCTTCTCGCAACCTGGCGTTTGCGAGATTACTGGCTCAAATTATTCGATTAAAAGCACAATTTTTAGAAAATCCAGTCAAAGCAATTTGTCTTGATAATGCTGGTGAATTTACTTCCCAAGATTTTGATGCTTATTGTATGGCTAATGGAATAAGTATTGAACATCCAGTAGCTTATGTTCACACACAAAATGGGTTAGCAAAATCACTTATTAAACACCTCCAATTGATTGCTAGACCCTTACTTATAAGAACAAATCTCCCAACCTCGGTTTGGGGGCATGCTATTTTACATGCCGCAACACTTATTCATTTGAGGCCAACGAGTTACCATCAATTCTCTCCTATGCAATTAGCTTTTGACCAGCAGCCAAATGTTTTCCATTTAAGAATATTTGGGTGTGCGATATATATTCTCATTGCACCACCTAATCGCACCAAAATGAGACCCTAAAGAAAATTGGGGATATATGTTGGATATGATTCTCCCTCTATAGTGAGGTATCTTGAGATACAAACTGGAGATGTATTTAAAGCCCAATTTGCAGATTGTCATTTTGATGAATCAAAATTTCCAACATTAGGGGGAGAGAAAAAGCTTCCTGAAAAGAAACTTAATTGGAATGCATCATCGTTGATGCATTTAGATCCTCAATCAGGACAATGTGAACTGGAAGTTCAAAAGATTATACATTTGCAAAGAATAGCAAATGAATTTCCTGATGCATTTTCCAATACAAAGAGGATAACCAAATCTTATATACCAGTGGAAAATGTCCCAATTCAAATTGATGTTCCAGTAGGACAAGTAACCACTGAAGCAAATTCATGCCAAAAGCGTGGCAGGCCTGTCGGTTCTAAAGACAAAAATCTTTGAAAAAGAAAAGAGGTAAATACGATTCCTATTGAAAAAGACATAGTAAAGACACCTGCAGTTGTCCAAAATTCTGATATAACGCCAAAAGACGTTCAGGTACCTGAAAATTGTGAAAATGACGAGATCTCGATAAATTATGTCTTTACAGGAGAGAAATGGGACCTAAATAAGACAATTGTCAATGAAATATTTGCATATAATGTGGCATTAAATATCATGCATGAAAATAAGGATCTTGATCTAGGATCAGTCGAAGAATATCGACAAAGAAATGATTGGCCAAAATGGGAAGAAGCCATGATGGCTGAATTAAACTCACTTGCAAAACGTGAAGTCTTTGAACCTCTAGTCCGTACACCTGCAGATGTAAAACCTGTTGGATACCGATGGGTATTTGTGAGAAAACGAAATGAGAAAAATGAAGTTGTGCGCTACAAAACCCAACTTGTGGCACAAGGTTTTTCACAAAGGCCCGGTATAGATTAGGAAGAAATGTATTCCCCTGTAGTGGATGCGATAACATTTCATTATTTGGTCAGTTTATCTGCATATCATAAACTGCATATGCATTTAATGAATGTGGTAACAGCCTACTTATACGGCTCATTAGATCGGGATATCTATATGAAAGTCCCTGAAGGACTAAAGATATCTAAACCATCCAATGAATATTCGCAGGGGTTATACTAAGTTAAATTGCAAAGATCTTTATATGGTCTAAAGCAATCTGGACGAATGTGGTATAATCGTCTTACTGAGTATTTGGCCAAAAATGGATTCAAGAATGATGATATTTGTCCATGTGTTTTCATAAAGAAAACTGCATCTGGATTCATTATAATTGCTGTGTACGTTGATGATTTAAATATCATTGGAACTCTTGAAGAAATTCCAACAATTATAAAAACTCTAAAAGAAGAGTTTGAGATGAAAGATCTTGGAAGAACTAAATTTTGTCTCGCCTGCAGATCGAGCATACAAAAAATGAGATCTTTATTTATCAAACAACATATACAGAAAAGATCTTGAAAAGATTTTATATGGATAAGTCACATCCCTTGAGTACCCCAATGATCGTAAGATCTTTGGATGTGAAAAAGGATCAATTTCATCCTAAAGAAGAAAATGAAGATATCCTTGGTTCTGAAGTACCATATCTTAGTGCCATTAGAGCACTAATATATCTTGCTTATAATACGCGACCTAACATATCATTCGCGGTGAATTACTAGCATTAGTTCAGAGCCAAAATCTTTCGATATCTTCATGGAACGGTTGATATGGAATTGTTTTATCCCTATGGATCCAAGTCACAATTAGTTGGCTATGCAGATGTTGGATACTTGTCTGATCCACATAAAGGGAGATCTCAAATAGGATACCTATTCACATATGGTGGTACAGCTATATCATGGAGGTCCACGAAACAGACGATTACTGCAACATCCTCTAATCATGCCAAAATACTAGCGATACATGAAGCTAGTCGCAAATTTTTTTGGCTGAGGAGTCTGATTCAATATATTCTGTCATCATGTGGACTGATTGACATAAGATAGCTCCAACTGTCGTGTTTGAAGACAATGCAGCATGTACTGCTCAACTTAAGGGTGGATACATCAAAGGTAATAGAACAAAGCATATTTCTCTCAAATTCTTCTTCACTCATGATCTTCAAAATCAAGGGACAATTGATGTCCAACAGATCCGTTCAAGTGACAATCTGACAGATTTATTTACAAAGTCACTCCCAAAATCTTCCTTTGAAAGATTGGTACATGAGATTGGGATGCGCCGATTTCGAGACATTAAATGATGTCGACAAAAGGGGGAGACTGTACTCTTTTTTCCTTGGTCAGGTTTTTTTTCCCATTAGATTTTTCTTGACAAGATTTTTAATGAGGCAGTCTCTACCACAATGGATTTTGTACTCTTTTTCCTTCACTAAGATTTTTTTTCACTGGGTTTTTCTTTAGTAAGATTTTAACGAGATATAATCCTAAATGGACATTCAAGGGGGACTGTTGTGACGAGGATGCTATGGATAAGAATGGATGTCCATTAACGAGCAATTCAATTTTCCTATGTTGAGAAGAACAAGTCTTTATGTTGAAGGAAATTAATGAGGTTTGAAAAAGCAAATTTTGTTTGCCAATAAAAACATGTATGGGGCAAATAAAATATACACAAGCAAACAATAAGAAATCAATTCTCTCTTTTTACGTTGCAATCAAATACTTCTCTCTCTTTTATATATATATATATATATACTACAACATATAATATTAGTAATATATTAATCATTCTTATTATATTAAAATCGTGGTGAATATTATTACTAGATTTATCTAATTATATTATTTATTTTATATTACCACTTTTTTATTTATCTTATTTATTTATTTCACAACAATAATCAATTTTTTTCTTTTTTCGTGGGAGGAGTAGGATCATATAGTAGCTAAATAACATTAAATACTACTTGAGAGCTAATGAAAAATATTAAATTTGTTGTACTAAAAATCAAGTGTATATTAATAATTTAACATTGGCTTAGCTGGTTCACAATTGTCACAATTGCCATGCTATTTGTTGTATTAATTTTTTTTTCTTTGATATAACTTAAATAATTGTTTTGAAGATGATTTGAAGATTATTTTTGAGGAAAAAAAAACATTTGTTTTATCTCATCAGGATTTAACAAAAAAATTAGTTTTTTATCTTCATAAAGTAAATAAATTCAAATATTCATCAATTTTAATTTGAACATCTTAAATAATTTTATTTTTATTTAAATATGCATAGCACACTTTTATCATACATTTAACAAATACTAAATTTATGTTCTCGTAAGAAAAAAATTTACAAAAAAGTATGAGTTTTTATGCAAATAGTGGTAATAAAAAAAATTAAAACTATAATTATATCTAGAAATAAAAACACAAAAATCAATATTTTAATTTTTAAGTGGTATTTAAATGTATAATTTTATTTTACACAAAATTATTGATTAAATATTTATTATGAAAATAATAAAATTTTTTTGGAATAATTTGACTTCATTTTGTAATAATCAATTATATTTATATTTTTTAATAGTTGACTTGCTCCTTTAGTATTAATCAATATTATAAGTGGTAAATATTTTTTGGTTAAAATTTATAGTTAATAGTGCATTGTAAATGATATCTTTTTATAAAATAGTGTTACAAAATATTATTTTTTCAAGTATTTCAAATTAAACAATTATTCAAATCACTAAAAAATTTAAGAATATTAGATATTATTATTGCGTCAAGTATTTTCAAACTAAACTTAATCACTAATAAAACAAGTATAAAAATTCAATAATTTTATTTATGAACTACACATAAAAATCCGAGATTTAACTTCAAAATATTATCAAAGGTAAGAGTTTCTAAAAAAATGTGTTTAGTAATCAAAAGAATAATTCAAAAGAATCATAAAAGTGTGTTGTTTAAAAAATATTCTAATTAAATATTTATCATTTTAATTCTAATATTTTATTCTTTATTTTGTAAAATCTCTTCTAGTTTTGTAAGAGAATTTTTTTAGTTATTTTAAAAATATTTTGATTTATGATTCTTTTGACTAAAATAATCGATATGATATTTTAATGTTTTAAAACTTCAATTCAAATTTCTAATTTATAATTCAATCAAAAATCATGATATTTTTGCCTTTTTAAATTAAAATTTAATTTTGATACACTGACAATGTAAAATATTTTATATAGTCATTCAATTATATTCTTTCTTTTTAACTACCATTCATACTATTAAAGTAAAACGTAGTTATTTTTTATAACATGTCGCTATACAATTAGATGCATGCGTAAAATTATTTTACAGTGACAGTATTAAAATAAAATTATTTAAATTCATGCTAAATGACGTTTTAGTCTCCTAAAACAAACTCTATCTTTATTTTAGTATTCTTAAAAGTTGAATTATAATCTCTAATATAATTAGATAACCTTAATTTTAAAGGGTTAATTTTAATGTTTGTAAGATGAATCTTAAAATATTATTTTAATTCTTTTAGAATTAAATAAAAGATTATTTTAATATTTTTAATATTAAATTTAAATTCATAATTACTAATACAATCAATCAACCTCAGTTAATCATATAAGGATAATTTAGTATTTTTAAATTAATGTTTAAAAGGATATCTTAGTCCTTTAAGAATAAAGTAAAAGGTATTTTAGTTTTTTTTTTGAAAATCAATCTTCAAAAATTGTTTTGTTCTTTTAAAAATTAATTATAAAAGTATTTTAATCTTTTTAAAAATTAAAATTTAAAATTTTTATAGGTATATTTTTCAAATTAAGTTTGTGCATAAAAATAAAAAAATATTAGTGATTTTAATTTTTTTACTTATAAAAATTGTATAAATGATATATTAATAAAAATGACATTGTTAATTATTATTATCAATCTTAGCTATTTGTTATTAGTTATTCCAAAATATTAAAATTTACATCTTTGATATTATATATACGTGAGTAGTTAACATAAATATTTTCATCTGTTATATTATTTTAGATAAAATATTATGTCAACTTTTTTATTATCTATTACAAAATAGATAATGAGTTTATGTGAATTATAATGGCTAATTTAAATTAAGTACACCTAAGATTTAATAATAATTCTAATAATATAATTTAGTTGATCTATTTATTTTTGTCTCTTTTCTTTCTATCTAAGTCAGTTAGCCATCTTACTTTATATCACTCTTATCTCTCCTTAATCCTATCTCTGTTATACTATCATTGTGCCTCTACCATGTTAGATCGTCAAAGCCCCACCGCCATACTAACCCGTCGACGTCCCACCACGATACCAACACATTGGCGCTGCCCTATGCAAGTCTCGCTGCAACACCAACTTGCAGACTCAACGCTGCCACGTCGCTCTAATTTGTCTTTGTTTCTTTCTCACTTTACCTCATTTCTTTCCCACTAATTCTTTCTCACCAATACCCGTTACCATGCTCCACTAGGCTTCTGCCTTGGTTCTCACCAATCACGCATTCATCGATGGCCTTTTTCCCCAACTCGCATGGTTCTACCTCTGTCAATCATTTATCCTTCTCTTTAATAGAATTTAAATAATAAAAAAATTTAAATTTTAAATATAATATAAATCTATTTAATTCAAATTATATTATATTAAAGTAAGATAAATAATATAAAAAACATAAATTTTTGTGTTTATATACATACAATTTATATTTATTTTTTTATATAAAAATTTTTTAATATTATTTCATAAATATATACTTACACAAAATATGTTTTATTTAAAAAGAAATTTTTGTCCTCTTAAAATTAATTATAAATTTGTTTTATTTTTCTGTAATTGTATTAAATTTTTAATTCAAATTAAATAAATTTAATGTTAAGAGATATTTTAATATTTTAAATTAATCCTAAAGGAGTATTTAATTTTTTTTTTCAATTCCTTTAACTCTGGTTTTTGTTTTTCATAATTTTATAATAATTTAATGTCATTTAAAAAATAAAATAAATTAAAATTAAAATAATAAAACAAACAATTTTAATACTCTTTTTTCTTTTTCTTTTGAATTATGGGGTATTAAATACAAACGTTTTTTTCATTTTTTTTAGTTAAAAGATTCTAAAATTTCATATGACTTTAGAGTATCAAATTATGTACAAATTTAATTTTAGTGCAAGAAATTCAATTCAATATTTTTCATAGGATTCCAACAGCATTTCTTGTTCTTGGTTATATTCGATTTTTACTCTTATGATCCCACCTTTCTCATAAAAAGAAAAAAAAATCTCATATTTTGCACGTTACCAGCTAAGGAAGAAATGATTTCCAAACTCATTATTCATATTGGCTTCCAAACTAGTTCTGAGCCACCTTTGATATTCTCTATCAAGCTCCTGCTACACTTCATACCACGTGTTGCTATATATGTGATTAAAATGGAAAATCCGTATATATCTGTACAGATTTACATCTATACCGTAGTATTCCCTTAATTTATTTCTTTCTACTCTTTCCTTATGAATTTATATCCTTTTGACAAGACAAGCCCTCAAATGTCAGTAGACAGAACAAAGGAAGAAGCGTTGTGGAACTAGTGGAGTTATGACAAGACTTAAGAATAAATTATATTAAAAAATCACACTATTGAGTGACTCGTTCTTTTTAATAAATACATGAATAAACAGATTACTATTCATCATCTTGTCAAAAGTTTGCTCTTCATATTATGGTCAGGCAAATGAGTGCACTCCAGCGGTTCTAAAGGTCTTGTTATCATTTTCACTCTACCATCCTTTTTCAATCTGATGGACAAGGCTCTTGTAACCAAATGATACTCATATATCTAAATCACAGCAATACATAATCAGCTTTTCATATGATGACGATGAATGTAAAACTTCCAACAGATCATGCAAACTCTTGAATTTTGAGATGATATCTTCAACCTAAGCAAAAAAACGAAAGAAAGAAAATTTTCTTAAAAAGAAATTATTTTAGGAAATGTTATGCCAAACACCACCTTTGAAACTGAAACTTCTTCCCACATCTCTGAAATAAGATCACAATTTATTAACATTTTGTGATTAGGGGCATGGGAGAAGCCCATTTCCAGCAGCACCCTACTATTCCCCTCATGCCCTCAGAATTATCTACCAACTTTCAGCAAACAATTCTGCATAATATATAAATTGAATAATGCATATACTATATAACTGGATTTAAGAAGATATGATCACTTCCAGGGATTTATATCTGCTCAGACACTTATTAAGGTACATATCCGTCCACTGTTCAACTAGCATGTGTACCACTTCTTTTTGCCAAAATCAGTAAAAGTGGGCGAAAACGGTTTTAAATAATTTTGGATGCACATCGGTCATTTTATAGATATGGAAAATGGAAAAGTTTGTTTGTCCCAGGTAAAATATACGCAAACTTACCGACCAACTAGATTTATATAACATCCAGTGATTCAAGTCTCAATTATCTTGAAAACGTAAAAGTTAAAACATAGGTCAAGGACTTCCGTTTCAGACATGTTGAGAGATTGGAAAACTATGCTTTCTAGATAAATCGTTTTTTTGCTTTGCTTTTCGAAAGGGATCTCTTATCACGCAATCTTGTCTTTCCCTTTCCTCATCTTAATGAAATTTTCTAAAAAAAAGGAAGAGGAAAAAGAGAAGGCAGCAAAATATAGATATGCTGACGAGCCTCCTGACATCACACAACATCAAGGACGTTACCAGAAGCATTCATGAGAAGTTCCTTACCGATAAATTTGGAATGCTAACAGCATAATCAGCAATGAAGCCTGAAATATCATCTTCATCAAAATCTGCATTACATAAAAAATGAATAACTCTAATTACTTATAAAAGACCACCATTAAGGACAACTTTGTAGAGTAAAACACAACTCCCTAGATAAACAAAAGTACAGAACCAGAACTCAACAAATTCAACATCAACTCATTCTTTCCGCTTGGAAATAGATTTCTAATGTCTTAATTTATTTTGGCTCAAACCCTACTTGTTTTTAGAATTTAACTCATAATTGGAATTGAACTTCTGAACCCAAATACTTGAAATGCCTATTAGAAATGGCGTGCCTTTCTAAATGTTTGGAGTTGGTGCTCTAAAAACATGCTTCCTTTGGTCAATCCATCAATCTAGTTGCCTACATGGATAATATTGCCATTACATGTAATGATTATAAAGGAATCTATAACAAATGGAAGCAAAAGAGATAGAAATAAACAATAGAACTAGAAGAGCTGGGGTAGGAATGAATTAGTGTGAAATCACCCCTTCCCCAGTTAGAATTAGACTAGAAATGCAGGAAGTTATAGAGCAGAAAAACACTATGGTAGTGTTAGATAGACTCCCATGCTCCACTTCCAATTCTGTCTTAGTTCCTACCTTCTCATTATCCCTCTTTCCTCTATAGAACGAGAATCTCTCTCTCATCCCTAACAGAATTGGCCCAGGATCACACACCCATCCGCTAACTCTTGCACATGGCCTAATTAGTTACACAGGTGGTTCCCCACCATTTGCTCTTTTATGTCTCCTATTCATGCTAGTAAAGGAGGAATTCTATTGGCCCCCTGTTGCTGCCTCAATAGAATCTTCTTTCTTGCTCCCACCCTTCTCAGAGTATGTATTAGAATCATACAACAGGAATAGGTGCAAAATTTTTCTCAGGATTGAAGTAGCTCAATCAAAAACCAAAGTTATCATCTCTCGAAGAAATATGTTCTTGATATTTTGGACAAAATTGGGACTGGTCGGTGACACTCTTGAATCTTGTGGACCCAAATATTAAGCTTCAACCAGATCATAGAGATTTAGACGAATGAATTTATCAAAAGATTTGTTTTATGCATTACATGTGTAAGAACCGAGCTTAATTAACTGTTTAATTAAGTAATTAATTGCCCCAAAGTAGGTTCCGAATAGTTAGAGTGAGAATTTGAGGATCTAAATATGATTTTTGGACTCAGTAGGTCTTTCTGAGTCAAAAAATATATTTTCTACAAAAAACCGTGAAAAACCGCCGAACCGACAGTCGAAACGGTTGAACCGGTTCAAGTCTGCCCAGTGCTGTGCGAGAAAGGGTGGAAACAGTAAAAAACCTTAGAAAAATATTAGAAGTCGAAAACCGGGCATTAATTTTAAAGGTTTTGCCCGAAGTTTGGTCAAACGGGCTAAAAACGCTAACGGGTTGGACTGGGCCCAAGTTGGACCCAAGCCCAACATATATAAGGGCTCATTAATGAACCCATTCAGCATTCCACCTTCATTAAACACACACACACCAGAAAATTGAGAGAAGAGGGAGAAGGGAGAAGAGACACTATTCACACATCACTTCATTCCGTGATATCTCGAGCTACGGTACTCCGATTCGCGTGCCGTCAGCGGCTACGTGAAGCTCTCGCCGAGCCCATTAATTCTATCTAAGCTTTGTGGTAAGTTTTTCGAAATTCTTCTTCCCTTCTGCTGCCCTAAGATTTCGAGTTTGATGAGTGATGATCTTGAGAAAACCTTGTGTTTTGGTTGTTTAGGTGCTACTCCTTAGTGACGAAATGTTGGGTTCTTGCCCAAATTTCAGTGGATGAGGTAAGATTCTCATGAACCCTAGTAAGAATGACTAATTTTGAGTATTAGGTTTTGATTTATGTGATATATGTGGTATTAGTTTGGATATTTGAGCTTGTTGGTGATTGTTGGTGCTTGTTGGAGGTTCTTGGTGGCTTAGATTGTGATTGAAGGCTTGCTTGTGCTCGTTTTGGGGTTGATGACATATTGGGAATCGGCCAAGATATGGTTTCGGATTCCTCTATGTAGTATATAATATTCATGAAAACTTAGACTAGTGACCCAAGGATAGGTTTGAATTAAAATGGTTATTGAGTTGTTGAATGATAATATGTGACGATTTATGAGGGATTGATGATTTTTGAGTTTGTTCATGATGATGGATAATGTTATGATGAGGATGAATGATTATGTGAAGTTGAGAAGTGATTTGTGTTGATATATGTAATATTGAATGTTGATGATTTGGTAATGTGGTTGGAAAAGTTGAATGGGGATTGATTGTGGTATTGCACTTTTGATGTTGATGGATGAGAGTAATGAATTGAGATGGAAAGATTGTATAAATGATGAATTGTAACCCAAGAGGGTAAATTGTACTGTAAATGGAGGTTTGGTATTGATCTAGTTGGATGTCGCTTGTGAATTTGATAAATTTGGGTACATGTGGAAGTTGGGTAAAAAGGAATTTTTTGTGAACTTTGTCTGATCATAACTTTTGCCTCGGTTTTTAAAATTGGTTGAAATTTGTTTATAGAATTAAAGTCCATTGAAAACGCTTTAAATCGACATAAAGTTTGCAAAATTTGAATTTTTGTAGAGGAAGTTATGATCATTCTGGTATGTGCGCACGCACACCTCTGCGAAAATTTTAACCTGCCCGCACGCACACGCAGAGGCAGGCAATCTGTTCTCAGCGCTAGCACAGCTGGTGCGCGCACATACCAATGATGATTTGCAACCTGTACGTACGCACAGCCCAGTGCGCACGCACACGTTAGGAATGCTAGTCTGTTGAGGACGCTAGCACAGCTTGTGCGAGCGAACAGATATTATGAATTTTGGTACCTGTACGTATGCACACCTCTTTGCGTACGCACACTTTTTAAAACTTTCCTGGGCGTGCGCACGCACACCCCTGTGCGTACGCACACGTCCTGTTTCTCAAATTTAACTTTGTTTAAAACTATTTTACATTCCCCACAAGATTGTAAGCTTCTATAACACTATTTTAAGACGTTTAGGCTTAATTTTGAGTATGAGAACATGGGTAATAACCTAAGGATTTTAGTTGATGATTTTTATGAAAAATTAGAAAACGGATGATTAGGTTTCTGATGCACTGAGGATGGTTTTGATGGTATGTGATGAATGGTTGATGTATGAGATGAGAATTGAAGAACTGTTGGAGTTCAAAATGAAAATGTGAATTGACAGTAGTTGAAATGAGTCGAGGATTCGGAATGAAAATGTGAACTGACAGTGGTTGAAATGAGTCGAGGACTCGAATGTGTGACAAGGAATCACTGATGTATTGAAAATGTTTTCTGAAAAACCACTGAACTACTATTTTATATTGAGATTATGAGACGTTATGCGCCTGGCAAGGACAGCGGTTGGATCCCGCCTGTTGAGGTAGTGGTGGCGGCGTAAGGACGGTGGTTAAATCTCGCTTATGTTGAAATGTGAGGTCTGAGGCAAGAGTATCCCACTCGCATCCCTTCGGATCAATAGAGCGTGCAGATGCAAAACCCTGGACAGTGATCCAAGCACTATATCTCAGGAGTTTCCATATGATAATTCCGAAGGGCAACATTTCCATGGAGATGTGTCGGGTTGGCAGTTGAACCGACAATGTGATAACACAGCCAGTAGAACAGGCATTCATCATGTGCATTTTCTAACTGTTTGTTTGCTTTGCCGACTTGTAATCGTATGCCTAATTGAACAACATGTCTATTTGCTTACTTGACTACTTGTCTTATATGCTTCTACTTGTGTATTACTTGCATTGTATATAATTGTGATTTCTACTGGGATTGAGGAGGTTCGGAAGGCAGTGGCGATGGGATCGCATGGAAGATAGGTTGGTGAAGGCTGTGGAACAGCGGTGTTTGGTTAGAATAGAAATCTCCTAAGATAGAATACCCTGTTTATTTATGATAAGGTTTGCATACATATATGGTTTATTGTTTTAGTATGCTTTAAGTTTGAATCTTGTGATGGATATGAAGTCTAAGATTGCCTTTGACGTCCCGGGGTCTTATATCCTACATTATTGAACACTGTTACCATACTGAGAACCTCCGGTTCTCATACCATATTTCTGTTGTGTTTTTCAGATGCAGGTCGCAACCCACCTCGGTGAGTTGCTTGGATGGTGACAGAAGCGGAGGATCCGGATACCTTTTGGAGTCTTTTGTTTACTTTGTTTATACATCTCTCATTTTGTATTTTGTTTTAGCCTAAAGGCATGTATTTAGAGAACGAAACTTGTATAAGCTGTTTTTGCTGTCTGGTTTCTATATTATCTGTATATATGACTAGCCGGCTTAAATTCCGGGAGCCGTGGCTAGATTATTATAATATTATACTCCTTATCTTTTGTTATATCACCTCTGTTTCTTGTGCGTTAAGATAGTAGCTTCGTTAGTACGTTTGCGCTTTTCAAATCTTGTTTTTGAGCTATATTATTCATCGGATTTCTAGATTATACTATTCCTTCTATATATATTATATGTATGAGCTTAGAACTGTTGTAATCTCTGATTAACTTTGCTTTACGATGCGAGGTAAAGCTTAGGCTAATTAGGGTGTTACAACATGTATAAGCAAAACGTCTTTCAGACAGACAACAAAAGCAGAAAAAAGAACAAGTTATTAACGAAGTGGAGTTTTCAGATTCTATAAATGTCTGAGAGGGGAAACCCTCTAAAAAATCATGAGTTTTACACCAAATAGAGGCCAAATATCCAATTCTGCCCAAACTTTCTTATCCATGTGTTTGCTATCTAATATAGTTATGCCCCAACCAAATACACCAATTAGCGGCATAGATAGCACACTACTGCAAAGATTTGGCTTCCTTCCTCCTCCCAAAACCAACTTACCTAGTCAACTAGAACTGCTCCAGAGATCTAGAACACCCAACACATAAATCTATAGAATTAGCCATAAAACAAATATTCAACTGATTCTAAACTAGCACTGTACATAATCCTCATGGGAAATAGTCTTTAATGTCTTCAAACCCACAATGCATCATTAGTGTTAATCTGTTAAGCACAACTGCCCAAATAACTGATTTAATCTTTTAGGAGCTTTGGACTTCCAATGGACATATCAAGGCAAAAAAGAATTTAGTTGAAAGAATGGGCTAGGAAATTGAAAGTAAGATTTAGAAGAACATATTCTATCAGACTGTTAAATACCTACTCCTTAGGGAAACCAAACATTAAGAGCTAGCTGTTAAGGGGGAAGAGCTAATCTCCTAAATACGACATCAAGCATCCCATACTACCCAATATGGGACTTTGGGCACCCCATAATACCCAAGTACCTAACACAGACACAAGAGACAAAGACTTATTTCCTAGACAAGGAGACAGGATGACAAAGTTAAAGAGACCCAAGACTAGGTGAATTCCTAAACATGATAAAAACTCTGGATTGAAAAGTTGTGGATAGAAGATATCTCTAAGGATGTGGAAAAGGCTAACTAAATGAGAAGTCTCCCTACATAGAAAAGGATTTTGAATCTGTCTCTACACAGATGCAAATGAATGTAAAGAAGTGCCAAAGGTTAACTCTCAAGTTATAATTACATGATGACTACGTGATTAGCATAGTATGATCTATACCCTCAATGTGTTGTATATTTTGTCACTATCAACATAATAACTACTTAAGCAAGTGCAATAGTTGGATTATACTTGATCAGCAGTGGATCCGTGTACTATATATTAGTACAAGAGAATCCAAAACACAAAAAAGGAAAACAAATACATGCATGCATACATACTAACATACACATGTATAAAGACTCCTTTTCAAAACAGAACAATCCTCCTCTTGTATTATTTCAAAGGAGCTTAAATAAGTATAAGGTCAGAGTCATACCTCGTGCTCTCAAATCCAAAAGTAAATTCTTGGCAAGAGATTCCAACTGTAGCCTTCCTAATGATTGAAATACACTTGCTATAGATTTTGCAGATGAAAGCATTGTTATGTCTATATTTTTCAATGCATTTGTAATCTGGGTCTTCAGATCACTTTCACAAAGAGCCAATAAGTAATTTTCTGCAACAAGATTTGATTCCAATTAACGTATGTTAGTGCCACATGTGACAAAAATTCCTTTTACAATGGGACGTCAACATACACAATAAGTGAAATTGCATCAATATGTGTCAGGTTAGGCTTGGCACAATCACTTCTATTATTATGAAGCTAGATGCTAACTATGTCCTGGGAATACAATTTAGCATGAATTTTCAAACCATGTTTCTAATATCTAAGATGTGAACAAAGACTAACTTGTTAATTGCAGTACAATGACAAAGCACACCCATGTCCAACAAAGATAACAAGTTAAAGCAGCATATTTAGTATTTCCATTTCACAATGCATGGCACACGTTCCCAAATCAAATGAAGAAGGATCTCCTGTAAAAAGCATCAGCATAGTCTCTACATTAAAATAAAGCAAATCATGAATGTCCCACATGGTACTGCTAAAAACCTGTGCTGTAGATTCAAATACATGTTACTGTTATCTGAAATAAACTATAAAAAGTTCATGCACGTGAAACATAGATTCACTAACCTCGCATAGCAGAAGTGTCTTGGCCATCTTCTACAGTAATATATTCACAAATATCCCGAATCATTTCTTCATCTTCAACTCTTATCCACAGCAACATTTCATAGTAAGCCAACCGTGAAACTGAACAGGGATTCTCAGCTCTGACCACATCGGAGAAAAGTTGAAACTCTTTAACCATGCCCATGTCTATGACATACCTAAGCAGTGGTTGATACGTTTCCTCTTCTAGCTTATAACCGCACTCCTTCATATTTTCTAAAAGGCGAAAAGCCTTACTCAATTCTTCTATGGCAGCATATTCATTATTAGTAGTCCTTGCCTTCTGTATACTCATCTTTATTAATGCATTGAACTCTTTCACATCAGTCTCTCGACCCAGCTGACGAAACACATCAAAGGTCACCCCTGTTCCTAGTTTTTTCGCACACATTTTAACTAACCTATCAGAACGATCTTCGAGGTTGAGTTTAAGAATCCATTTGCTTTTTCTCTCATGGGCTACAACATCCTTCCGTCTAAACAAAAGGTCGCCAGCAGACAGATTAGGAGACCACGTGAAATCTATTACTTTTTCCATTTTTGCTTTGCCATAGTCAACTTCTTCGACAACAGGTTCCTCTTTCACGACAACATGTTCCTCTGCCAGAGATGGACCTGCAAAACGAAAAGGGTGCACAGACACACCCCAAAAGATTAGCATCAACCATTTTAAGATGTCTGGGAACATTCCAAAATTGCAGCATAACCAAGTCAAAACTTTTAGTACTCCGCATTTCTCACAGTAAATTTCACAAACACTTACTGTACACTATAGAAGAAACCTCGGAAGACGTATTATCATCATCAGGAGAATCCTCTGCACCTAAAAATTCAAAAGAAAAAAACGTTACTACGAACACAACAGAGGGAACCCAATCATACAGCAACAAAAAAATAAAGCATTTGATCACACACAAAGTTCAGTTATTATTATTATTATTATCCTCTTTAGGTGGAAAACAAAAACCCAGCTACTATACTCTATTTATTATTATTATTATTATTATTATTATTATTATTATTATTCTGTTTCTCTCCCCTCAATTCCAAGAAGCAAAATCCATTAATGCAACGAAGTTCAAAAGCTACTGAGAAATGAGGAACAACGGTAATGGTGGTTAGGGGTAAAAAAAGTTGAGACATGATTGAGTATTGTTTGCAAATATGGAAAAGTTTTTTTTTTGGTTACCTCGAGAAGAGACACGGTTGAGGTTGATAGAAGAGTGGTTGAACTCAGAAGCATTGTGCTCAGAAATGGAAACGGAAGAGGAAGAGGCAAGTGCCTTGGCTTTCCGTGTTGAGTGAAGGCGAAATAGGGTGCTGAGGGTGCATAGTTTTCTTATGGTGGAGGCGCGCATCTAAGTTCTACAAAAACGAGGAAGTGAAGATGACGGTTGGGGGTTTTGCTTCTTCTGTTCTTTCTTTTATGGTTATAGGTTAGCGTGTGGATTTTAGAATGAGGTGGTTTGTTGTGTTGCACTGCGTTCGGATTTCTCAAGTCATGAGGCAAAGATTGGTTATACAAGTGGCTCTTTGAATGCAATTGAAGAGTGCAACTCAGACCCGGCACGAACAAAAGAAAAAGAATTTGCTATTATTATTAGGGAAAAAGACAGATAAGTCCTGACTTTTTAAATCTTTTATAAATACCATGATTTTAAAAATTGGATCGGATCAGCCGGTCAACTGGGTTATTGGGAATCAGTTATCAGGTCGGTTTGGTTAATTCCAAAAATCAGTCTGCAAAAAATCAGTAAAAAAATTGGTCGAATCGGTGGTTAATTAATAAATTGGTCAAACTAGCCGGGTTTTTAACAGTTTTTTACAATGGATCCAAAAAAAAAACTAAACAAGCCCAAACCACTTATTAACTGACCCGATAACTCAATTTTCCAACCCCTTATGCAAATAGCCAGACCCAGTTTCCTCATTCACTAGCCACCACAACTCAATCCTAATTTCTCTTCCAAGTTCCACCACACCAGCCTCATCTTCTTATGCGATCTCCTCCCAAATAGGTTCCATAATCCCACGCACCAAAGAAGTTCGCTTGCTTCCTCTCTGCAACGATATAGCTGCTATTTGCTCATCTCGATTTTCGGAGCACTGCACCACTGGTGTTGCAGATCAGATCTAGTGGAGTCACGTTCATCATCTCCATCACTGCAACCGCCTTCCCTTTCCCTTCTGCAGAGGCGTCGACCGTTACGCTACTACTAGCATCGTTAGCGACATCACCACTGAAGATTGGAGATGGTAGTGGAGCACCCTCAATCTCCTCCTTCCTCTGCCTCTTTTCGCCAGGCACCATCGCAGCTGTGTGTTCCTCACCGCAATTGTCATATCCTTTTGTTTGCATGTTGTTGTGTTAACTTTGTGAGTTGGTATCGCAATTGGATCTACGATTAGATTAAATTTTTCTTCCTCTGTTTCTTCATCATCTAACAAAATTGAGCTCTGATCTCTTATTTCTTCTTGTTGCTAAGGTTTTATTGATATGTGAAAGTACTGAATTCGAGTTTTTGATATTGTATTTATTTATTTATTTAATTCTTACTGCCTCTTTTGATTAAAAGAAACGACAATTGTGATAATATTTGACACGGTTCTACTGGAGACAGGGACATCCTCTGTTTAATGGTTCCCCCTCCTTATGATTGCTGCATATGAAAGCTGTAACAATCAATTGCCATGGCAATGTATTGTTCAATGAATCTAAGATTAAGATGGTCTTATGAAAAGAACAACTGTTTGGTTAACAAATCTTCTGCTATTAAGAAAACTCAATCTATTGTTATTATATATTGAATTTTTTTTTATAATTTTATTGTATATTTTAACTAAATCGGTTCAACTCCGGTTGAATTTCAGTTGGACCATTAAACCATTGAACCAGTCACTTGATCGGTTAAATGACCAGTTCGATTCTTACAACCTTGATAAATACATCTCCAACAAATTTTAAATACAAAAAAGTCCATAACTTTAATAAATAGATGACAATTTAATCCTTCCGTCTATTTGTCTCTCATACACCAAATGAAACTTGCTGACGTGGATGAAACGGTGTCCAGGTGTCCGTCACGGTGCCACGCTGGAAGGGGAATAAAGTTCGAAGGACAAATAGGTCCTTGATAATTTAGTTCATTATGCTTATATTATGTTTCTATTATGAGAATTTAGTTTATAAAATTATGCTTGTATTTTGAAATCTAGTTAACTTGTTATATTCTGCAATTTAGATTATTTGTAGTAAAATTACAGAAATTGGACTTATTCTGTTTCTACTTTTTTTTCTTAAATTGCATTAGTTCAGTTTTCTTACATTAGTTAGAATCAGTGCATTTGTGTATTATATTGAAATTTGTTAAATTACATTAGTTTAGTTTTCATCATACCAGTGGCATTAGTTAGCATCAGTTCATTTATGCATCAAGTTAGCATTAGTTCACTTGTGCATCATTCATGTATTAAGTTAGCATTAGTGCATTTGTGTATTATATTAGAACTTGTATTTTTATTCGTAATAACATTACGGAATAATTTTTTTAAAATTATAGTTCATTTTGTTCTGACAGTATAAATTATGTATGGTACAAAAGATTTATAAAATCAAACTACTTTTATAAAAAAGTCGTAAGTTGACAAAAGTCTCTGGCTAAAAAGACCAAGATATCTGTAGATAAAAAATTAAATAATAAAATTTTTAGTTATTATTTTTATATGAAAAAGTCTAATTTTTTATTAATAATTAATTTTAACATTCGTTATCTAAAATTTAAAATAATTTAACGTGTATACTTTTACATTTAAAATATTTTAATTGTAAAAAAATATCGGATGATATATTTTGATTTGTCAAATTACTAATATAAAATATAAATTATATATAGAGTAAAAATAATATAGAGAAATAAAAAAATAGAGAGAGGTAGATGAGAGAATTTAAGAAGGGAGTTTATTACTTTTGAAAAAAAAATATTTTCTCTCAATTTTAATAAGAGTGTCATGTGACACATTTGATTATTAAATTAGATAGTAATATATGATACATAATATAGGTATATTTCAATTAGATAGTAATGTATGATACATATAGAAGTATAATGAACTAAATTCTCAAAGACCTATTTGTCTTTCGAACTTTATTTGCAAAATAAAGTCAATGACTTATTTGTCTTTCGAACTGTATTCCCCTTCTAGTGTGGCACCGTAACGGATATATGAATACCGTTTCATCCACGTCAGCTAGTTTCGTTTGGTGTATAAGAGGCAAATAGATTGAAGGATTAAATTGTCCTCCGTTTGTTAAAGTCAGAGACTTTTTTGTATTTAAATTTTGTTAGAGATGTATTTGTCAAAAATTTAAAAAGTCAGGGACCTATTTGTCTTTTTTCCTTATTATTATTATTATTTCCTTACCTTTCTCTTATATTTGAGCCAATTTTTTTTCCTTTATTCACTAGAAACTTTAGTCTCAAAACTAGGGGTGAACGCGGATCGGATCGAATTCTATATCCACAATTTTAAAGTTTGAATCTGATCTGATCCAATCCGATCCGCACTATATCCACAAAAACAAAAATATTTTTAAAAGTTTATTTTTATTAAAAAAATCAATAAAACTCATTTTTTATATTCTTTTAAATATGTTTACTCTTAAAATAATATTAAACATACTTTTTTAAAATAATAAATTAAAATAATACAACATATATGATAATTATTATTTAAAATAAAACAGAAAAAAAATTTACTTATTTATTTCTTTATTTTTTTGGATACGCAAATATGCAGATCGAATATGCGGATACCTACACAAATCCGCAATCCGATCCGATTAGTGTGCGGATCGAATTCAATCTAATCCGATAGTCTTATTGATCAGATTCGAATAAACACGCAGATATATAGATTAGATCCGATCTATTTTTGCTATGCATCAATCTTTGTCTCCTCCTTCACTTTGTTTGCTAGTTGGTTTGCTCCTTTTGGCTACGCTGGTTTTGGTTGTATCATTCGCAATCCTGATGGATGTTGGTTGAAAGGTTGCACTGGAAAAGTCGAAGTGTGCTGTTGTATGTAATTTGGAGATGTTTACTTCTTGCTTGGGAGAGTGGATTTCGTGAGGTTATTTGCGAAACAGACGGTTTAGAAGCTCTTTTCTTGATAAACCAAAGAATGCTTGGTAAGGATATTCCGGAATGGGATTTGGCAAAGCATATACATGAGGTTATGAATTGGAATTGGAGAGTCTCTATTCTTTTAATTCAGAGGACTGCAAATAGTGCTGCAGATTGTATGGCTAAAACAGCTGTTTCTGGCGCGGACATTCACTCGAATTGGAGCAAACCATGGAATGAGTTTCAACATCTAATAGATTTAGATATGATCCTAGCCAATTAATTTGATTTTGTCTCTTTTTTCTTTCTTTCTTTTCTATTTAGTTAAAAAAATAAAACATTTTTAAATAAAATAAAATTTTGCTTGAAGTTTTTGGTATGAGCCAAGCAACGGAGGTCAATATGAGGCGAAAGCCCAGCTTATTCTAACTTTTTTTTGGTGACATTCTAACTTGGATAATGGCAAATTTTATCTGTGGACTGAATTTTGAAACGGATATACGTGAAATTCTAGTATTAGTTGCTAAGTATGGCACACATAAACGTACACATATATATAATGATAAACTATCATTTTTAATCCTTACAAACTGTTATGCAAATTTTTAATAAATTTGAGTTCTACTGATCTCAAAGCAAAATTTACTCTTCTTTAAAAATTTCAGTTTTTAATTGTACATCAAAAACTTAGGTTAGACTAATAATAAAAAAAAAAAAGAACGTAAAAATAAAAATTAATGAACTATAAAATTTAGAACGAAAAGGATACAAAAAAATAAATAAAGTAAATGGCTATATTTAAATAAAGCAATAAATCATTTTTAACATTATCAAAGAAATTTAAAATTCGAATACATTGAAATAAAAAAAAATTGTAGAGAAAATAAATTAATTACAAGGAAAAATTAAATGAAAGTGAAGACTATGGAAAAAATTTTACAGAAAAAATAAATTTTAAACAAGAGATTTTTTTTTAATAATAAATTTCAACCTCTATTTCTTTTAAACTTTGTCTATTTATAGCAATCTTTAACCAATCAAATTCAATCACGTGCTTTATAGACAAAGAACCAAATATAACTGTTTCCGCCACATAAATAATACAATAACTGTCTTTAATTATTTCAATTACTAGTCCTTCCATTACTTCAATCGTCAAATTTTGTCTTACACAAAATTTTTTTTATCAATCTTCTTTGTTCATCAATCATCATCTTCGATAAACTCAAAAACCTACTCGATGGATTCCTAACAAATTTTATCGATATATTTACTACTAATTTGGATTTATTTTGAATCAACACAAACACCTATTAGCTTTCTTATCTACTGTCTATGGCTGTTTTTTTCTATCCTATACACACTTTATTTTCGCCTTCCCATTTTTTCTTTTATTTATGTTTATCTAGATTCTTTTCACCGTTGCCTGCCAGCTTTACTTTACTTTTCATTTTGGCCTTGTCATCTGTTATTCTGATATTTTTTTCACCATCTCTTACTCTTTTCTGTTCTGCTTTTTTTGTATTATCAATACCTTTTTCTTCTACTTGACCTGATCTTTCGTCAACCAACTTAAATCTTATCATCGTCATGATACTAGATTCTTTTTCCTCCAATGATCTTATCAGTGCACATCATCTTTTTTTAAAATGATTTTGTTTTTTTGGGCCAGTTTTTGCTCTCTAAGACACCAACTTCTTCAAACTCTTTTTCATGAGTTCAAGTATGTAATTTAGGAAGCATTTCAGGTATATCCTATTCTTTTTTAAACGTTTGAAATGTCATAATTTAAAGTCATTCAGATTTAATATTAAAAAAATTATCGGTTTAGATATAAGAAAATATACATTATGTGATATACGCAAAAAGAGCTACATAAAAGAGTTGCAACTACAGCAGAATATTATAGGTTTTGTAGAGATAAGCATGTCACTATTATCTTATCTTTAGTCCGATGAATTGACTTAATGTGCATGTATAATTTTAAAGGGGTGAGCCAACCAATATTATTATGGGTTGAAAATGCATTTTGTTGACCCCTACAAAATAATAGAGTAAAAATATTCTTTCAAATTTATTATTTATTTTAATATTAACAAAAAAATTAATTAATTATTTATTTATCTGTTGTGTATAAAAAAACGTTTTAGTCTAAAGATAAAATGAGAATAAAGATAAAATGAGAATACCAACTAAGTCATTGATTTTTATTTTTTAGACAAATAAACTATTGATTTTGTAATATATTGTTTCGCTTATGTCATTTTATGATAATAATACTTTTTAATAATAATCAATTATATATATATATATATATATTAAAAAATTTCTAAATGTATTTTTATATTATATATATTATCGTTTTTATCTAGTTTATATTTTTGAAAGTAACGTTTATAAATATTATTATACATACATGTACTTAATTATTGATATGGCTACTATTTATATTTTTTGCTATTATACTTTAAATTTGTAAATTATTATTGATAATTTTATTATTTTTATAATTATTTATAAAATACTTTGCAAAATATCTCCTTTACAAGTTACAATACTTTAAAGATTATTTTAAAAAAAATTTCTATTCCTAAATTTTAAATTATAAAAATAATATTACCAATAACAGTAAAATCGTCTATGATAATCATCAGGTATATATTATTAATTATTATATCATAGTAAAAATTATTTTACAAATATGATATAAGAACAAAATTATTTTACAAACTAAGTCGAGATCAATAAAATATTAGTTTAGGAATATTTTTTTAAAAGACTCGTCTAAATGATTAACTAAAGTTTTAGTTTATACTTTTTTTAGTCGAAATAGACCAAAATTTTAAAGAAAGTCAGTTAAATTATTTTTCTGAGAGGTAGAAATATTAATATTCAAGTATACTATTGTTTGTGATGTTGTTGTAATATGCAGTAATTAAGAAAAATAAAACAGATTTTTTATTCTTTGTGTATTTTTGTAAGAAATTAGAAAAATAAATATAATAGAACGAATATTAGTAATTATAAAATTTAGTGATTTTATTTGCATTAACCCAAAGTAGATATAGTGTTTATTGAAAAAAATAAATATTAATTTTAATTTCTAAGAGAATATTGATAACACAAGTTTAGAGCAGTAATAATTTTTTTTTTCTAAAAAGTATATTGATCGTAAGAAAATTAATGTCAAATAATTTAAAATTCAGGAAATATGAAAAAATATGAAATTATTGTAAGTAGCGAATGACATGAAAAAAAAGTGGAGTTACCAAATTAGATATAATAAATAATGTATTTTATTTACGAATTTGGTTAATGCATGTTATAAAGACATATAATAAATTTATTTTTAGTGAAAAATTTTAAATATTTTTATTTAATAAATACAAAATAAATTCATTAAAGTTTAAAGTTTTTATATTTATAATAAAAAATTTTAATTTTATAATCTTAATTTATGTTTTAAGAGTACAAAATAAATAAACTTTTTTTTAATTATATTTTTTGGTTTTTAATATTTTATTATAACTAATATTATACATCTAAATCTTTTTATAAACCAACTGTAACTAAGTTAAATAATATTAGTTATAAATAATTTTTATTATATTAAACTTATTTAATTGGATTTGGTTAATAAAAAAATTTGAATATATAAAATTATTTTTTTATTATTGAACATTAATAAATAGGAACTATGAGATGACACATGTTGCAATAATAATGGTGAAAAAAATAAGAAAAATAGTTACAATTTTTATGGCTTTCATTAAAGTTTCAGTGTATTGCAGCTGTCTCTTTTTGTCTTTCAAAAGCTTTTACAAGGATAATATTGTTAATTACTAGCTCACTAAAAAACAAATGATTAACCATAAAATTATAGAGAATTATAGTATATAGATCTAAGTTTAAAGATTTGCTTACACCACACTTTCTAAAGTCATACTTTAAATCGTAATTCTTCACAAAGAAAAGCGTCACTTAATGGAAAAAAGTAAATTAGAAGATTTAAGAGAAGAAATAATTAAGTTATCAAAATTAATAGATCAAAAATTAATGATTTTAACTAATGTTAACTGTAATGACACTGAATTCTTAAAATCAATACAAAATGATTTTTCTCAAAATCTTTATTTTACTATAAGTTTTATTGAAGGACTTCAAAAACCTAAAAAAACTTATTTTTCACACGGAATTTCTAAGAAATGTTACCATGGAAATGATTCCCCACATCTTTATCATACTTTTAACTCACAATTAAATTCTATAGTAGATATGCTTGAAGAAATATTAGTATCCATAAAATTTCAAAGAAATAAGGAAAAAGAGAATCCCAAAGAAGAAAAATTTCAAAATATAATCAACATAACAGATTTAAAAGTAAAACCACCACTAAAATTATGAATATTGAGGAAAAATTAGAAGAAGTTACAATGCTTTTTAAACAATTAAAAATGACTCAAAAAAATAATATTATGGAACAAGGATTTCAAATAGAAGAAGAATTAGTAAATTCTGAAAATATAGAAAATGAAGAACACATCCTAGATTATTCAAGTGACGAAGAACCAGCAATTCCAATACAAGTAAAAAATGAAGCTGGAACATCTAAAGATAATCAATCTCAATTTAAATGGGAAACAGGTTTTGATAATTATGCTTTTAAAAAAGGGTTTATAAATAAAGATTCAAAATATACAAAAATACCATCAAAATACGTTCCTAAAATCCAGAAAGTGGAAGGAGAAAGAATGCTTGATTTAGACTGTAAAAAGAATGAAAAAGAAATTTTCGAAAATTGGTTGAATTCCTTTTTATTAGAAGTTTTTACTAATCCAAAGCTTAGTGATTTGTCTGGAAGAGATATTTGAAATTACATAGGGTTTCATACTAAAGGAACTATAAGAGATTATATGACATCAATAGAAAACCAAATAATAGAAGATTTAACAACAAAAACAACAGCTTATGATAAAATATTATATATAATGATGATTCTATATAAAGAATTTTTTGGAAAAAATATTATAGATCATAGACAAGAAGTCTATAATAAAGAATATCAAAAAGCAAAAAACCATTTAGCTAATATTCAGATATATGATCTATGTAATGTGGAATCTTATATATGTGAATATAGAATACATTATTACAAATTAAAAGAAGAAGATAAAAATCATTATCTTAGTATGTATATAACAAAACTTCCATATCCTGCTAATGAATTTATAATGGGAAGATTTATAAGAGAAATAAATAAAGGGACAATTGAAAATAATTTTGGTGGAGCAACCTCTGCAATAAGAGAGGAAATAAAAGAACGTTGTATGCAAGAAGCAACTCAAAAAAGATTTGCAAATATAATTAGAATTTGCTGTCAGGATAATGAAGAGATACCTCAAAAATATGGTCTTAATAAAAACCTTTAAAGAAAAAGAAAATATCAATTTAGAAAAAGAAAATATTATCCAAACTGGAGAAAAAAAAAGTATTTTAGGAAGGAAAATAACAATAAAAACAAAAGACAAAAAAATAACTATTGCCCAAATAAAAAAGAAAATTGTAAGTGTTGGTATTGCCAAGAAGAAGGACACTATGCAAATGAATGTCCAAAAAAGAAGGATAAAAAGAATCTTACTAAACAAATAGAAATTGCTAAGTCTTGTTTCATGGAACCATTAGAGGAATCTGATGATAACTTAGACTATATTTTTGAATATGTCTCAGAAACAAACTCAGAGATTGAGTAATAATGCCACATTTATTACTATAAAAATAACAGAAAAGTTTATAAATGCTTTCATAGATTCTGGAGCAACACAATGCTTTGCTAGTTCAAATATAAAACTTGATTGGAAAAAATTAAAGAAACTATTAAGAGTTAGAATAGCTGACAAATCAATATATAAAATTGACCAAAAAGCAGAGATGGCTGAAATTTTTATTCAAAATTATAGGTTCATTGTTCCATCTATATATATGTTAGATTTTGGAATGGATTTTATCATAGGAAATAACTTTTTAAAGCTATATCATCCATTCATTCAAGAATTAACATATATAGTTTTAAAAGCTCCACACGATTCTTCAATAAATCAAAAATCGAAACGTATAAAAATACCAACCACTACTATAGATAAGATTCTAAAATTTAAAATATTTTCTATATTAGAGACATGTTATTTAAATTTATACTTTCAGATAAAAATTCAAAAAAATAATCTTGAAACAAAGATAGAAGAACTTCTGGATGAAATTTGTGCTGAAAATCCTTTAGATACTAAAAATACAAATAACGAATTAGTAAGCATTAAATTAAAAGACCCTACAAAAGAGATAAATGTTCCAAATAAAATTTCCTATTCCGCAAGAGATAGAGAAGAGTTCTCATTAGAATGTAGAGATCTTTTGGAAAAAGGAATTATAAGATTAAGTAAAAGTCCTCATGCGGCTCCAGCCTTTTATGTGGAAAACAATAATGAAATTAAAAGGAAAAAACGAAGAATGGTTATTAACTATAAGAAGATGAATGAAGCAACTATTGGTGATGCTCATAAACTTCCAAGAAAAGATTCTATTTTAGAAAAAATCAAAGGAGCAACTTAGTTTTCACTCTTGATGCAAAATCAGGATATTGGCAACTTCGTTTAGACGAAGAAACAAAGAAATTAACTGCTTTTACTTGCCCAACAAAAGAATCAACAAGTGTGTTGCTCTATGAATGGAATGTATTACCATTCGGATTAAAACAAGCCACAGGTATTTATCAAATATTTAGGGAAGAAAATCTAAAAGAGTTAAATGAATTTGTTTTAGTGTACATTGATGATATACTAGTTTTTACAAAACAAGATAAGGAAGATCATCTTCAAAAATTATTAATAGTTTTAGAAAGATGTAAAGAAAAAGGATTAGTTTTTAGCAAAAAGAAAGCAAGAATAGCAAAACAAGAAATAGAGTTTCTTGGATTAATTCTATCCACCCAAGGAAAGTTAAAACTTCAACCAAATGTTCTAGAAAAGGTAAATTTATTTCCTAATAAAATAGAAGATAGAAAATAATTACAAAGATTTTTGGGGTGTATAAATTATATTTCTGATCAAGGATTTTTAAAGAATATAACAGAATACACTAAAAGCTTATTTCCAAAAATAAGTACTAAAAAAGAATGGAAATGGGATGAAAAAGATAGTATGCAAATTCAAAGAATTAAAGAATTATGTGAAAAACTTCCAGAACTTTATATTCCAGAAGAAAATGATTACTTAATAGTAGAAACAGATGCCTCAGACATAACCTGGTCAGGATGTCTAAAAGCTAAGAAAGCTATAAAAAGTTTGGAACGAGAAAAAGAATCACTAGATTCTAAATATTCCCCATAGGAATTACTTTGCAGGTATATTTCAGGGACTTTCACTCCAACAGAACAGAGATATACCACTCATGAAAAGGAAACTCTAGCAGCAATTAAATCTCTTAAGAAATGGAAAATTGATTTACTACCCAGAGAATTTACATTAAGGACAGATTCAAGTTACCTAACAGGTTTTATACGATATAATTTAAAAGTTGATTATAATCATGGACGATTGGTAAGATGGCAATTATTTTTGTTACAATATCCAATAAAAATTGAATATATTAAGGGTGACAAAAATGTTATTACAGATACATTAACAAGGGAATGGAGTTCGTCTACAACGCATTAGATCAAGAAATTCAGAAATACGAACAAGAACTCGAAAAATGCAAGCATTGTCAGCAAATAAGGACACAGATCCAATCCCTCAAGAAGGCCATCGAAGCAATGAAATCAACACAACAACCAAAATCATCAGAGTTCAGCCAGCTAAGCGTGGTGGACAAATCAGGTGAAGAAAAAATTCCAGAAAATAAAACAATTGCTGAAATTATCAAAAAATCTACCCAAGATAAAAAATATTATGTAATTTATAATGGCCCCATGAAAGGAGTATATGATGCCTGGGAAAAAGCAGCACCATTTACACATCAATCAAGGATAATTCATAAAGGAGGGTTTTTAACACTGGAAGAAGCAAAGGAATCTTTCAGGGAATATGAAGCTCTTCATCCAGAGCAAACCCTAAAAAGAGCAGATAAAGCTCCAATTCAAACCCAGAGAACAGGAATAATAAGAAACATTCCTACAAGGGCTGAAATCAAAGAAAAGAAAAGGGTCTGTAGATCAAATCCCAGAGAAACCCTTAACATAGTCTTGAATTGGACTGAAGAAAAAAGGGCAATCTTGGGATATTATCCTATTGCCAAAGAACAGCTAACAAAGCTGGTTATATTTCCAGATGCTTCCCCATCTGACACCTATCAGTTTTTCCAGTATGGATTAATTGATACAATTTTAATTTTTAATGATTTGAAAATTATTAGTGAGTTTCCTGCAGGATTCATTGAAAAGATTTAAAAATATGATTGACAACGTAAATCCAAGGGATATATCCCTAAAATTTACGAATAGTCAACCTATTTTTAATGAAGAAGAAGAATGCTTGGTTCCAGCATATCAAGTAATCTTCATGTCCGTCTTCTCAGGAAATTTTCAACCAATTGATCAAGTTCAAAATTTAACAATCTACAGTCATGAAGGAAGATTAGCCAGCACACTAGCAAGGGTCTTCGAAAGAACTCAAAAGATAACAAGGGAATCTCACACAAGAATCAATTATAAAAGCAGAAATACTTTGCTTGTGTCCAGTAAAAGAAATGAAATTGAAGAAAGAGAGATGAGACTCTTAGTGGAATTTGAATCAGCATTCTACAACTTATCTGGACTCTTAGAAAAGCTCCCCGAAGGGATAAAGAGGAATCTCTGCTATTTGATAAAAGACAGAGAAGACCACAAGTGCCAGCTATGTGTCTCAGAGTTATCTGAAGAAAGCAATAATGAAATGGAATCAACCCACATGATAAAGGAAGAAGACAACGCATCTGAAGGTCACATAACGAAAGAGGAGGACAGTACATCTGAAGCATCTCTCAACATTATTGCATAGTGACGTAAGCGCTTAGGTCATAGAGCACCAACAATGTAGCTGGTGCAAGATAATAAACAATGACGTAAGCAATGACATCATAAGAAGGGTAAGGATGTGAATTGTCTATCAGACCCAACCATTATAAATAGGTTGCTTAGGCAATTGTAGAAGGCATCAAACAATAGAAAGCAGGAGGCTAAGAGTACTCATATGCTAGGAGAGCAAGGAGAAAGCGGCCGAGGCGATTCTGTAGTTTGAAGAAGAATTCCCTTAGGAAAAACCAATTCTAAACTCCCCTCTGGAGTTAGTATCTACAATCTCCCCTCTGGAGATAAAAACATCTTATGTAAAATATTCTAAATAAAGGAAGTTTTTCTCCAGAAAGGTACGCCTTTATCCTAATCTCTTAGTTATGAATTATTTAGAAAGTTTAGAATTAACAGAAGAATCTGATTATTATAGATTAACTGCTTTATTAGATAATGAAAAACAGGCTGTTCTAAAAACAGAATTAAATCTCAAATCAAATGAAAATTTTAATAAACAAAATCTTTTAAAGGAAGTTTTTAATAGAAAAAATATAATATACTATGGAAAAATTCAACTTGAAGCCCCTATAAAGATAAAATCCGCCAATGGAGAACTTGAAATAGCTTTGATAAATGATGAAGAATTGAGTAAACAGATTGAGAAAATTAAGGATCAACAAAAAAGATCTAAAATTGGATGGATTCATATTAGTACTATACAAGTCTTAATCAAATCTACATATATGAAAGGAATTAATTCACCAATAAGCTTAGCAATCTGTGACAAAAGAATTACTGATAACCCAATAGACCAAATAATTGGAATTGTTCATGGAAACTTGGCAAACGTAAATGTTAAATTCAATGCCCATCTTGGATATGCTATACCTTTATCAACTGAAAACCTTGGAAGATCTATAAGTTTGGCTTATAAATTTCATAGAAAGAATCTAATGGAACAAGAAGATGAACCTTTTTCAATTACATATGCAATAAATTATGCTTTAATAAACAGCCATCATAGTATAATATTTAAAAATAAAGAAAGAATTTATGTTGATGAATTATTTCAGAAAATTGTAAAAACAGAAATACCAAAATATAAAGCTATTGAAAACCCAGTTCTATTATTAAAAGAACCATCAGAAAAATTAGTTTCATCAAATTTTCAAATAAGAGAATCTAAAATTAATAGCCCTTTGAGTTTATCCAAGTTAAAGATTAAAGAAGAAAATTCTGAAATAAAAGAATTAACAAAAAAGGTCGAAAAATTAAATGAAACCCTAAACATTAAACTGTGACAATAAATAAAGAAAAAATATATGTAACTTATTAAGACAAGAAACAAGAGCTCTTTGAAAGAGAAAATCGGTTGAATTATTTACAGTTTTCTGAAATAAATCAAAGAGCATTTGAAGCTCTAAAAATAATTTATGACAAGTTAAAAAGAGAAGTCGAAGAGCTAGAAAAATTAATAGAATCTCTAGAAAATAGTGATGAATCGATGATAGAATTTGCAGAAATTCTAAGATAAATAATGAAGCATACAAAGATTGAAAGACCAGAAAACAAAATAAAAAGAAAAAGGGCGAAAAAATTAAAAACTAAAATAAAGGAATATAAAAGGGAATTAAATAATCTTCGGTTCGAAATTAATGACCTTATAATAAAAAGGATAGAAATAAGAACAAATATAAACAAGTTGGAGCTAAACTTAAAAAATTTATAAATGCCTGGAAAACCATATTATGACTTAAAAGAATTAAAGCTGTTGAAAGAAAAAATGGAGAATGAATTTGAAAAATTAAAAAGATATTTAGAAACAACAGAAAGTGTAGAAACAAAAGAAGTTTTTGAGGACTTGAAAAATTATACTAAAGAAAAAGACAAACAGATAAAAGATTTTATATACAATAATCCATGCAAAAAAGAATATTATAAACTAAAACAAGATTGAAAAATTGTAAAAATGAAATCAGAATTAGTAATAGTAGAAATGGTCAATACTTTTGATTATGAAATTGCAAATTATAAAGCACCACCAACCGAATCTATACAAATTACAAACTTATTCGAAGCAAAATATGAAGAGTTAATAGAAATTTCGAAAAAGAAATTACAGGAAAAATCGACTTTTAAAAATTGGTATCAGAGCCAAGTTAACAATTAAGGGTAACACTTTCTCTTTAAACAACACTTTTAATGACACGTTTTTTCAGCCACAAAAAGACAAAAATCTGTATATATCCATCTGTGCACTAGATGGACCCATATATTATTCGTACATGGCATTTCAAACTTCCAAAAAAGGACAGGATATACCTGAAACGCTTCTTATAACTTATTGTAAATTTATTCTTGTTATAGTTGTTTATTTTGTTATTTGGAAAATTCAATTTAGGGTAATTTACTGTTATAAATAAACTAGCCATCAATATTATTAAAATACACATTTTGCAAAATGGATATCAAAATACATTTTTTTTATAAATTGGTATCGCAGTTTACAAAAATATATATAATCTATTAGAGGGGTGTCATAGTTTGTGTGTGAATTGCAAATGTGCATAAACTGCGTAGCGGTTTATGTTGATACGCGGTTTAGGTTGATATGCAAAATGGCTAGAAACTGTAGCAGGAGTCTCGCAGTTTTTGTGTACATGTGTTTTTTCTCTCCGTTGAACATTTTTTCAACCTGAACCTTTAATTTTAGCATAGTTTGCACCAGTTTTAGTCTGACATCTCATAAGTGAAAATGGAATTGCACATCATTTGCCTGTGAATTGGAGATTGAAATCATCTTTTTATATACCCTACGAAATAGGGCGCCTACAAAATAGAGCGGTGGCCATTTTTTCTATTGTTCGCAGGTGAAATGGCTTCCATTAGAATATTAGGATGGATAAGGAATAATCATATTGAATTTTTCTATTTAAACAATAATAAGTTTGGATGTTTCACAAAAAGAGAAGGTGATCGTTAAGAATAGGTTTAGATTTTATTTTTTATTTTTATTTTTTATAGATAATTTTTTACATTTAAATTTTTTATACCTTATTTTTAAATGTTGAAAATAACAAAAATATGTTCGACTGGTCTAATTTTAAAATATATTTTTTAATATTTAAAATATAAAATTATATTTTTATTAAATGTACATTTTTAGTTATTTAATTTTTTATTAAGTTAACAATTTATTTTTATATAATATCAAACATGAAATACATTTGTTGAATTTATAGTCAATTTAATTCTAAAATTTTTATTTGATATTATATAAAAATAAAACAGAGAACTTAGCCAATGAAATAAGCCAATAGTTAGAGAAGGTATAGCCTAAAAAAAATAAAACTGAATAAATAAACACAACATTACAGGCTCCAAAAAGGTCGCTGAAAAAATCAACAATATATATATATATATATATATATATATATATATATATATATATATATATATAAAAGAAAGCGAAATAACCTGAGAATTGGGGAGCATGACAGGAGAATCAAGGACTAATGACAGGAGTATAGTGATGCATGGTGATGCAGAACAAGAAAATGCAGATACAAAAGCAAAAAGGATCGATTTGAATTTAAATTAGGATTGTACAATGGGCTATTGAGTTACGAAATGAACATCCCCCATACTATCTATGGTAACCATCCGAATAATAGGGATAATAAACATCTTTCCAAGAGATTAAACTGTTTTTGGAGTTCACCAAAGATCGAATTTTTGACCTTTCAGTTCTAGAAAGCTGATGGAAAATGGTAACAATAATAATTATATCTCTAATACTCCATAAACCTCCATTGTACATATTGTAGAAGTATTCTATTGACTCCTCATACTTTTCTTTTAAATTATTTGTTATTGTTCTAATTATAGTTTATGTAGTTGTTTCTAAATTGAAAATACATCATCAACTTATTTCAGATAGGTAAAAAGGGTTAACCATGCAGTATCTTAAATTGAGTTTTGATTATTATAGAATTTAAATATAATTTAATAGAAAAAATTTAGATAATCAATTTTTATTTAGTCAACATCAACTAATTTTATTTAAAAGTTTATAAATTCTAATTTAATATCAATTTTAATTTATAAAAAGTTAGTTGATGTTAGTTAAAAAATATTGGCAACCTAATATTATATAATTTAATAATTTTATTAGTTGTTATCTAATTTTTACTAAAATGTTTAACGTATTAAGAATTTCTTTTATAAATAATATAAGCAAATTAAGTTAAATATGAACTTGAAAAAATTCTAAATAACCTCAAAAATCAAATATGAGTGGTAATTCATCTTTAAAAGTACAACTTCCACTGATAACCAACCATAATTCTAAAAATTGAACTGGACTACTGGTTGAATAAGAAAATCTATGATCTTGTTGCAATTTGATTTAGTCAAGTAGAAAATCTCAAAGGAGTTAACCACCAAAAAATTTTCGAAATTTTTTGGCGCTAATAAAAATACCTTCAAATTATGTTAATGACAAAAATATTCTCGATAAATTAAAAACATTACAAAAGTGTCAATCCCTAAAGAAAGCTCTCTTCATTAAGAAAATTGGCCGAGATGACAAACGAAAAGAAAAAGTAGTATAATGAGCAATAATATGACACAGTTAAAACACAACAACCCCCCAACCCCATCTTCCCACCTCCTTAACCTCTACTCCTTCTCCTCCCTCACCAGCCTTCTACACATAGGATGTCTCTATAGCCTCATCTTTCTATGCCATCAACGTCAAGCTCTATTCAGTTTAATTCTACACATCTCTATCAATGATAATCTACAAATCATCTATATCAGAGCCCTCATTGAAGATATTAATCTACCCAACACTATGCATCACTACACGGACCCAAAGGTCACCAAATGTCTAACCTGTGTTTGTGTCTATAAAGGTGACCACACAAGACAAGAAGAAGAAAAGGTTTTGGAAGGTGAGAACGAGAGTGGTGTTGGAAATTTTGGTGGATGTGATGAGAGAGAAAAAATTGGTTTTTTCATTGTCACCAGAATCACGGTCAACAATGTCATTTCGACATTTGATCTACCTCCAATTTTGCTTTTTAATTGAAGTCTCCAACTTCTGTCAGAGTCAGAATAAAAGCCATGAGCTTGAGTTTTGCAAATTACTTATAGATCTAAGGTAAGTATCACAAGAAAGCGACTTTGAAGTTTGATTGTGTTGGAGAGTGTTCGTTTTTTTTATCACTCTTGATTCAGTCACCAAGTTCATTGTTATTCATGAGAACCAGTTGTAAGATTCCTCTCCCAATGCATTTTACTTTTTTTCATCTCTAAAAAATTGATGGTAAGTTTGATTGTGTGAAAGAATTGAAATCCTTTTTTGGCTGTGAATGGGAACGAACTCTCATCATGATATGTGAAAGTAAAAAATGCTTCATTTTTGTTCTATTATGCATTTTATTGGCGTTGTTCTCAGAGAGAGAGAGAGAAAAAGAGAGAAGAAGAGAATGAGAGGTGGAAGAAGATGGAAGAGAGACAAGACAGATAGTGGTGACGCTAGAGAAAAGGTCATCGAAGATGCTATTGGTTGCCCCATTTGAAAAGTGGTGAGTTTTTTAGGAATTGTGAGGTTATCGAGTTAATACTCAAAATGACCCTTGAAATTTGACTCTTGAATCAGTTTGGCTCTCAAAAATTCAGTTGACCCAATTTGTATCTTGAAACTTTTAAGGCGTGACTCATGTTCGGCCTTCTGTCTAACTCCATCTCTAGAAAATGATGTGGCACCCAAACTCTCATTCTTCAAAATCATAAAGCAAAATGGCAACCCATCAAAACAATCCCTGTTGGAAAAAAGACAGTCAAAGACTACAAATCCAATTTCAACCTTTCATGCACCAAGAGATAAATCAGAGGCACAAGATCCTCAGGGGTAGAGTATATCACAGTCTTCATCAAATTACACCGCACCCAATATCTGTCATTTTGATTCTCCCAAACTCCTCTGAAACCATGTCAAGCACCAATGCCAGTAATGAGAACAGCACAGACGTGCCCTTCTCCCAACCAGCTATTGTGCTTGGATCGAACTTCAAAGACTTTGCCTTGAGCTGCGGAACGCACTCTTTCAGCTCCTACAAAATAGATGAAGATTGAAGAGGACACATGGTGAGTCTTGGTCGGAGAAAGGCCTTCTTTCTCCTGTTCTTGCTTAGGTGGGTCACTCGGTGGCGTAGGAACAGTTTCGGAGGGTTTATGATCGTTAGAGTTTAGCGTGGAGGTTGTGTAGGGAGTGTAGAGAATGTGGGTTTTTGTTTCTTGGGAGAAGAGCTGCGACGGATTTCTTCTTCTTGGCAGCGGCGGCACAAGCGCCGGACATGAGAGCATCGAAGGCAACAGAAATAAATTGAACCAGTAGCAGGAGAGGGCTCGGGATGCTATTGCTCGATGAGAAGAGGCTGCTCGGTAAAGGTTGCTACGACAAAACTTACCCTAAAATCAAAATCAAGACTAGCAACAGTGAACCCTAAAATCAAAATCAAGAACAAATTAAAATGAAGAACAAATTAAAAAATTAATAATAGAAGTGAACCAAGAACATGGTTAAGTAAGAGCGCAACAGAACGACAACTCCGGATAGCTCCTACGACAGCGCAATAGCTTAGCGACAGTGACGGCTACTTTAACAGCGGCATGCAGCTTGCCGATCAGCTCTTTCGACAAAGATGGTCGTGGCTCCAGTGACAAGCCCCAGTAGCAACGGCAATAGGGCTGCTCTTTTCTCTCCTTGTTCATCTCTCTTTCTTCCTCTCAAGCTCGACGGCGGCGACAACCTCCCCTTGCTTCGCCGACACCGACATCTTCTCCTTCTCTTCTCCCTTTTCCACTTCTTGATCTATGTTTGTGAACTCTCTCTCTCTCTCTCTCTCTCTCTCTCTCTCTCTCTCTCTCTCTCTCTCTCTCTCTCTCTCTCTCTGCGACGGCAACGGTAATGGAGAAAGGTGGTCCTCCCTCCGCCGGCACCATCCTCCCCTTTCCTCCTCTTCTTCTCTTCTTCTTCTCCCCTGCTTCCCTTATTCTATATTTCTTTCTTTGTTGAGTGTGTGAGGGTTAGTGAGTGGTGGGTTTGAAATTAGAGTAGGATTAGGATTGAAAAACTAGAGTTAGGGTTAGGATTAGGGTAGTGTAGTAATTTTAATAAAATTAGAAGGTAAAATAGTAACTGAAAACCAACTATAATTTATTTAAATTATTTTAGAAATATAATATCTATTTGTCAAATTACTAATTAGTTTTAAATTTTAAATATTTTTAATTTAAAATTAAAATATTCTACTTAATTTTTTTATTTATAAAACTAGATTTAAAATCTCAATATTTAAATTAAATCATATAAAATTCTCATTAATTTTTAATTATTAAATTTTTTAAAATTTTAAATAAACAAAATACCCAAAATCATAAAAAATATATAAGAATCTTAATTAATTTAAACTCAAATGATCAAAACTTGATTTAATTACAAAAGAATTCATGAGTTTTGTAACAAACAAATAACTTGTTACAAACTATCTGAATTTTGTGACAAAATAATTTTTTATTATAAAATAGTTGAAGTTTTTGAAACAAATAGATATTTTGTTGCAAAATAATTGTGTTTTTTTAGTGCCAAGACGTGCTGCTTCTATCGCTGACAACAAATGCACGGAAGGCACACGACTGAGTGCAAGATGGTGATGAAACAAAGAACGACGATGACTTTGAGCACGAGATCGGAGGTAGTGAGAGACAGGAGATGAGAGAGCTTGAGGAAGGAATAACAGGATTTTTTTAACGTCAAACGACGTCATTTTGAAGTTGGATTTCTTTTTATTTCAAATTATAAAAAATGAGAAAAAATAGTAATTTAGAATAATTATAAAAACAATAAAATTATTTTAAGAATAAATAAGATATTTATTTATTAGTTTATTAATGAATTTAAATAATTTTTTTAATTTAAAGATAAAAATATTTAATTAATTTATTTTATTCATAAAATTAAATTTAAAATTTTAGTTATTTAAATTAAACTTTTTAATTTTATTATTTTACAATTACTTAAATTTTAATCTAATCATGTACAATGACCAATTATTAAAAAAATTATATAATAGTCCTAATTAATGAAAATCGTGATTATAAACTTTTTTAAGTCACTTTTTAAAACTGTGACCATAGATCTCTTTAAATCATCTCAAAAAATTGTAATTATAGACCTTTTTTAGGTCATCCGTTTGTAAAACTGTGACCACAGACTCTTTTAAGTCACCTACCAAAACTATGATCATAGACCCTTTAGGCTACCTCCCAAAACCATGACTACAGACCCTTTTAGGTCATTCTTTTTCGAAAAACTGTGACCATAGACCCTTTGAAGTCACTCTCCAAAACTATGACTATAAACTTCTTTAGGTTACCCTCTAAAACCGTGACTATAGACCTTTTTAGGTCACCTCCCAAAATTGTGATCATAACCCTTTTAGATCACCTCTGAAAATCGTGACTATAGAATTTTTTAGGTCACCATTTTTTTAAAAACCGTGACTATAGATTTTTTTATCACGGTAAAAATCGTGATCATAAACTCTTAACGGTCACGATTTTTTACCGTAACAAAAAAACTGTGATCATAAACTCAAAATATTATAATAATATAAATATTAAATTTTTATTTTATCATTAATATTATCACTAAAAGTAACAAACCATCCAAATAAAATAATTTTTAAAATTTAAAAAAATTATAATAGACATAAACATAATAAAAAATAATTTTTTTCCTTTTTAAACTTTAATTTCATATAAATATTTATTTTAATATAAATATCATTACTAAAAATACCAAAGTAACTAAATAATCACTGAAGCCTAATTTTTTTCAAATAATTTTCATAATTTTAAGAAGCTCATTATCATTTTTTTATTTTTATCTTTATCTTCATCCTCATCTTTATTTTTGTTGTCATCTTCGTGTTCAAACTTAACATTCATTTGGTCATATCAATTAAAATTTAAAAATACACAATTCATTTCATTTAAGTGATGGATAATAAAAAAGACCGAATCCCATATCCCTAAATAAAAAACTGACGAGTTTAAAAAACTCTAAATTAAATTAGTGATAACTAAACATTATTAATATGATTAATTACAAAATTATTAATTTAATTTTGGTTCATATGTGTTAATTAAATAATTTTGCTGTGCAGATTTTGCTATTGGGCCGAAAAATTGCTAGCCCAATATGTGAAAGAGAATTAGCCTTGGTTATAAAATTATTATATGCTGTGGCTGAATTGTTATGCTTGTTGGGCCGAAAAGAAAAGGAATATACAGCAAGCCCATTTAAATATACTTTTCAGCATTGATACAAAACTATTTTGATCCTTGTGGCTGAAACAATATTTTGTTAATTGGGCCAGTTTTTAGTTTTAAACAAGCCCAAATAAAATTCTTTGGTAGACCAACAAGAGTGAGGTCTGAATTTAAAAAAGGAAAGAAAGCATTTTGTTGCATGCTTCCACGGATCCCGCTCTCCTTCTTAAATGGATTTTAAATTTATTAAACTTGTTTTAATTGCATTGGAACCATGAGAGAGAAAAAATAATTGATTTGATTGATTATCATTAGTGCTACACACTACCTAAAACAAAAAGAGAGAAGTAAAATTAATTCATTTTCACTTCTTCATTCTAATCACATTAAAAGTTTTTTCTCTTCTCTCTCTTCTCTCCTCTAACTTCGGTCACTTCACAGCAACTATGGAAACAATTTTAAGATACCATCTGAAAGAAGAAGAAACTAGTGGTAAGGACATTGTAATGATGACATCAAGAAAAAGAAAATCTAAAGTGTGGTGTGGCTAAGATCTTTACCACAAAAGGCAAGATGTGGTGAAGTAATCCTAAGCTCTCCATACCCTAAAAAGGAAGAAGATGATCTCGGTCAAAAGAAGAAGATCCTTGGAGGCATGACTTGTCTCTGCTTCTGATCAACCACCACAGGAGGTAGCTATAGTAGCTACATGATGGAGAATGCAGAAGTTAGAGCAGATGAATATGTCATCATCAAGAACTCATCAAGGGTTAGGAATCCTTCTTGGAGTGCAAGTCAAGATGGATGGCTCGGATTGATGAAGCTTGGTGACAAGAGAAGACACAGAGGTAATTGCATGTTGGGTTTTACATTCGGTTATCTCTCCTCTCTCTCTGGCCGAACCAATTTTTCATGAAGAAGAAGAAGTTTAGCTTGGTTCAACAGGTTCAACCGTGGAGTCTTCCCCTTCTATAAATAAGGGAGAACAGCCAGGGCTTGAAGTAAGGAAAAGAGTAAAGCACAGTGTTCACATAGCTACCTAAGATAACAGAAGTTCTTCTCCTTCAATGTTCTTCATTTTGTACTTTTCTGTTTAATTTTGTCTGTCTTGAGTCTCATAAAAAAAGTAAACAATGAGGTTTGTAAGAAAAAGTCATAGAGTAGAAAAAGACAGAGTGCACAAAATTAAAAGAAAAAAGTCATAGATGTCCTCAGAGGTCCTTTGTACATCTGTGTTGTGTATCATGATTTTGTGGAAATTCTCTTACAAGTTGGGTTAGCACTTAGTAGTTGAAAGTTTGGTGGGTTACCAAGTCAAGTTTAGGATTGGGGTTAGATTCTGAATTTGTCCCGGATAGGAAGGGTAGTTTCTAGAAAAAATTGGTATTTGTAATCAAAGATGATTATAGTGAAATTCCATCATTGTTGTGATAGAGACTGGATGTAGGCTGTATTGCACTTAGCAACTGAACCAGGATATATCTTGGTGTATTTTTCTCTCTCTTCTACTCCATTTCTGATTCTGTTGCATAGGAGACAAAACTGAAAAATATCTCCTGGCTGGTCACGAGACAAAACGAAAAAGTCTCTTGACTAGTGATGCGTGAGCATCTTGTCTATCTTTTCCTAGTGAATTTGCATCTAAATTGTTGAGTTTAATTTAGAATTAATTATATTTTAGCCACTATAGATGCTATTTTGAGTTTTGTGCAATTTTATTCATTTTAGGTAGCATTCGGATGGATTTGATGAAGTTTCTGCAGAGAAGAAGAAGAAACCAAAGAGATGACCAGCAAAGACCGACGCGGACGCGTAGCTCACGCAACCGCGCGGAATGGAGAAATCGCAATGACGCGATCGCGTGCCTGACGCGAACGCGTGGACTGGAATATGCACAAATGACGCGAACACGTGGACGACGCGGACGCGTCACATGCGCGATTTGCAAAAATACAAATGACACTGTGGGCGAATTCTGGGCTGTTTTAACCCAGTTTTCAGCCCAGAAAACATAGATTAAAAGTTGTAGAATGGACAAATCAAGTGGTCTCCACCCATCAACTGAAGATATGTTAATTAATTCAAATTTAAATTCAAATCTTATCTTTTAGAAAAAAGATATTATTTTTAGTTTTAGATATTAGATTTTAAATTAATTAGGATTAGTTATAAAAAGGGGAGACTTCTCTTCTATAGAGGGACATTCAGATCAGAAACAGTTTACCTAAATCCTAGTTTTCTACTCTGAACAATGAGCAACTAATCCTCCATTGTTAAGGTTAGGAGCTCTGTCTATTTGTATGGATTGATTTTATTACTTTTTCTATTTTAATTTATGTATAGATTTATAATTTAAGAATTATTTTCGCTCTTTATTTTATGAATTTGGGTGGAACGGAAGTATGACCCTCTTTCTATTTGAATTCTTGTAAAACTTGGAAAAGCTCTTTACTAGAACAACAGCTTGAAAACATATTCTCCTAAATTTTAATTATCTGGATTTAACGGGATACGTGACATATAATCCTTTTATTTTTGGGTAATTAAAGTTTTTGTGGCATGTAAACTAGAATTTGATCATCACCCTCTAATTGGAATTAATTGACCAAGGAATTGATAATTGATGAATTTTAGAGGAGACTAGGAAGGTCTAAGGAATTAGAGTCTAGTCACAAATAGTTTGCCATAAATTAAATCCTACATAATTAAAATAGTTAGTAAGGAAAGTTAATCCAAAAAAATAGATAACTCTGAAACCTTAATTGTTTCTCTAAAATTTTATTCCCAACTTATTTACTGTGTCTGTCTTATTTTCAACTTAAACCTTTTGAACATCTCAATATCAAAATCAATTTTTGTTTGTTTAACTAAGCCAATCACTCAACTATTGTTGCTTGATCCATCAATCCTCGTGTGATCGACCCTTACTCACATAAGGTATTACTTGGTACGACTCGGTGCACTTGCCGGTTAGTAATGTGGGTTATAAAATAACCACCAACTAGGCACGAAACAAAAATAAGAAATATCTCCTCAATGTTCTAAAGGACAGCAAGAGTTACTAAGCGAAAAAGGAGTTAAGATTCAATCCCCCTTCTCTTAGCCACTGATAAACCATCAAAAGCTATAAACAACAATCAATGGAATATACGGAGTTAATAGTCAAGTTAGTGCTTGAAAAATAAGATTTTTTTAAATTCATTTTTGAAAGATTTTTTCAATCAAACTGGTCCTTCAAAGATTGCAAATTAATTATATTTGTTCTTCAATTACTTCATTAACAATTTTCTTCAAAAATTAATATAGTAAAATGTTAACTGATAACATATATAATACCTAATATGTCTAATTAGATATTGACCAAATATATTTATGAAATATTATTAATTTAATCATTTTCTCCAATTACAAAAATCTTAATCCTAATATGACCTAGTGACTAAATTGATAGATTTTTAAAAACATATTTAGTTAACATCTAATTGAACATGTTATGTGTTATGTATGCTATTAGTTAACATTTCATATTATCAATCGTTAACGAAAATTGTGAGTGGAGTAACTGAAGGACAGATATGATTAATTAATAATTTTTAAAAAATCAATTTGATTGAAAAAAATTTTCAAAAACGAATTTAAAAAATATTTTATTTTTTAAGAGACTAATTTAACTATTAACCCAAAAAATACTCATAAATAGTACCTTTAATACTCGTTAGCAATTATCATCAACGTAACAAGCTATATAGATATAAGATACATCATTTAAAGTGGATATTAAGATCTTCTAAAATAGGAAATTTATCAAGTGAAAAAATAAGTATTCAATTTCTATTACATTAAGAGAATAAAATTTAGAGGAGTGCTACACATACAAGTCATTTGGTTTACAAGTCATATAAGTTGGTAGAAACTTAACAAAAAGCACGCTGACCCATATACGATTTCCATGACGTGTTTTCCGTTCTTCCTTCTCCTCCTCCTCTTCCTTCTTCTTCTCCTTCTTCTTCTCCTACTCTTCTTCTTCTTCCTCCATGAAAACGAGTTTCTTGTCAAATTTGTTTGATCTCCATCGTGCGTTCTCTCTTTGTTTTTTCATTCATTATTTTATCTGCGTTTATCATTGGTATTCTTGCTTCGTTTTATTTCGATTTTCATGGTTTCTGAAATCAAGCTTTAAAATCGTTTTGAAGATAATGGAACTTCAGAAATACACCCAAACGATTACAGAAATACACGCAACCGATTACAAAAATACACCCAAATGGTTACAGAAATTCACCCAAACGATTATAGAAATACACCCAAAGAATTATAGAAATACACCCAAAGGATTTAAAAAATACACCCAAAATTCGTTGAAGTACACCTTATGCATAATTCAGAACTCTTCCTCTTTCTCCTCCTCATTTTCTGCTGCTTATTCTTCTTCTTCATTTTCTTATTTCATATTCTCATAATTTTTTTTGGGAGGAAAAAAATCAAACAAAGAAAAAAAAATACATAATGTTACAAAATTAAAAGAAGAACGAGGAAAAACATGACAATGAAGATGAAACATTTCAAAAACAAAGAAGAAGAAGAAGAGGCACGGAAAAAGAAGAAGGAGAAGAAAAAGAACAGGCATGAAGAAAAAAAAGAAAAATAAATAAATAACTTGTATGACTTGTATGGAAAAACGCTTGTACGTGGATAATTTCTCTAAAATTTATATATATGATAAAAGTTACAAATTCAATAATTATTAATCTCTCACTTAAAGTTACAAATTCAATCATTATTAATCTCACTTTATCATTGTATTAATTTTTCTCCTTTAAAATTTTAAATTCAAACTCAGGATTCCAACTATTTTATTTATATTTACATGGCAATTTCCTTATTTTAACTATTTAATGGGGACAATTCGGAGTATCATCTATTATGTTTTAAGAAATGCATCAAAATCATTAGAACTTGACCAGATATTAGTTTAACACTAAAAAAACATACATAAATGAAATAAATATTCTCTATTGAGAAGGAACAACAAAATCAACAGTTCATAGTTCATCTCCTCTTCTGACATTATCATTGCTCTAAACCGAAGCAAATTTTTTTGTTTCTATACAATAGAGTAACTGATCAAAGCTCAAAACAAAAAATATAAACACAATTTAACATATTCAAAAAAACAGAGGAGCTCTAGATTAATAGGAGAAAAAACCTCATTGAAAATTATATATTATAAAATTAATTATCACTTGTAGGAACAATCATGAGAAACAGCAAAAAATTTCTCGGTTGTTAAAAAGGACACATGAGATTTACCGCAGAAACAAATAAAGGTAAATTTTGTTGTGATAGGAATGGGACGTGGATGCCGATTTTCTATATGAGACTTACATTCTCAAGAGAGAATGATATTAATGAAGGTAGAAAATTTTCATCCTACACACTTATAAATAGGAGGTTAACCTCCGTTAATGTTGCACAAGCAATAATAAAAACTATAATAATTCTCTCTCTCTATTGAGTGATATCTCTCTCTTTCTATAATATATATCTCTCATTTATATATATATATATATATATATATATATATATATATATATATATATATATATATACTTCATATAATAAATAAGCACATATATAAATTATTTATAGTGAGCTAATTATATTAATACTAAATTTTTTTATTTACACTTTCTTATTTCATATTTATTATATCTTCTTTAATTATTTATTTTACAATACGTTATCAGCACGAAACTCTGATCAAATTTTTAGGAAGACTCAGGTAACAAATTTTTATTATGTCGAAGCTCTCTCATCTTGAATTCAATGCTCTTGATATATCTGTAAACAATTATTTATCATGGATACTAGATGCTGAAATCCATCTTGATTCAATGGATCTTGGAGATACTATTAAGGCTGAAAATAATGCATCCCAAAAGGATAAAGCTAAAGCCATGATTTTTCTTCGTCGTCATCTTGACGAAGGATTGAAAAATGAATATCTTACATTAAAAGATCCTGCAGATCTTTGGAAAGACCTTGAAGAAAGGTATAATCATCAAAAAACGGTAATACTTCCTCAAGCCTGATATGAATGGACGCACTTACGTCTACAAGATTTTAAATCTATAAATGAATATAATTCTGCAATGTTTCGAATCACCTCACGAATGAAATTATGTGGGGAAAAGATAACTTATCATGATATGTTGGAAAAAACTTTCTCAACCTTCCATGTCTCGAATGTGCTCCTGCAGCAGCAGTATCGAGAGAAAGGGTTTAAAAAATATTCTGAGTTAATTTCTTGCCTTCTTGTTGCTGAACGCAACAATGAGTTGTTATTAAAAAATCATGAAGCACGCCCAGCTGGCGCTGCCCCATTTCCTGAAGTAAATGTGGCAAATTACCCCAGAAGAGGTAAATGGCAAGGTTTTAATAATAAGAAGAATTATGGAAGGAAAAAGAATTATGTTCAAAAGAGAGGATCTCACCGAAGTGGGATAAAGAAAGGAATATCGGGTAGAATAAATCAACAGAGGATAAGTGTTTCCGTTGTGGTGGAAAGGGCCATTGGTCACGTACCTGTCATACCCCAAGGCATCTAGTCGATCTTTACCTGGCATCTTTGAAAAAAGACGACAAGGGAAAAGAGTCGAATTTCGTTTCAAATGATGCTGAAAATTCCACCACCCATTATGATGTATCTGATTTCTTTGAGGATCCTGAAGGAAATATTGGTCATTTGATCAATGATGGAATAGTTTAAAATGTGGGATTGTTATGTATCCATGTAAATAAATAATGTAAAGAACTTATTATTAAGTTTTATTTTCTATGTATTTAAGTATCAAATATGATGTATATAAATAATGAAATATTAATGTTTATGAATTTTTAAATGTGTCATGTTTTAAAATGAAATTTTAGTATATGACATTATTTTTATGTACAGTATTTCTTAGAAAAATAATTCCGATCACGTATTCAATTTAACTATGCATTCTACTCATTTTATTATTATTTGTCTTTGAAGAGAATGGCAAGGATATGTAATGAAGATGTATGCCTTGCGGATAGTGCTAGTTCACATACTATTCTCAAAAGTGATATATATTTTACCCATCTTGTGCCAAAAGAGGAATATGTTAATACTATTATTGGCTCAGGCAATGTGATAGAAGGCTCCAGAAGAGCTATAATTTTGTTTCTTGGAGGAACAAAATTTATAATAAATAATGCACTATTATCTACCAAGTCTCTGAGGAACTTGTTGAGTTTCAAAGATATTCGCCAAAATGGATATCATGTTGAGACGATGAATGAGGAAAATCATGAGTATTTATGTATCACAACTCATGATTCAAATAAGAAAGTTATATTAGAAAAATTACCCTCATTTTCATATGGGTTGTATTATACCAAGATTAGTGCAATTGAATCACATGCCATTGTAAACCAGAAATTTACTAACTCAAATGAGTTCATAACTTGGCACGACCGATTGGGTCATCCGGGAACAACCATGATGAGGAGAATTATTGAAAACTCTCATGAACATTCACTAAAGAACCAAAAGATTCTTAAAACTAGTGAATTTTGTTGTACTGCATGTTCTCAGGGAAAGTTAATTTTAAGGCCATCACCAGTAAAGGTTGGATTTGAGTCCCCTGAATTCCTGGAAAGGATTCAAGGTGATATATGTAGACCTATTCATCCACCATGTGGATCTTTTAGATATTTTATGGTTCTAATAGACGCATCTTCAAGATGGTCACATGTGTGCTTATTGTCCTCTCGCAACCTGGCGTTTGCGAGATTATTGGCTCAAATTATTCGATTAAAAGTACAATTTCCAGAAAATCCAATCAAAGCAATTCGTCTTGATAATGCTGGTGAATTTACTTCCTAAGCTTTTGATGCTTATTGTATGGCTAATGGAATAAGTGTTGAACATCCAGTAGCTTATGTTCACACACAAAATGGGTTAGCAGAATCACTTATTAAATGCCTCCAATTAATTGCTAGACCCTTGTTTATGAGAACAAATCTCCCAACCTCGGTTTGGGGGCATGCTATTTTACATGTCGCAGCACTTATTCGTTTGAGACCAACGAGTTACCATCAGTTCTCTCCTATGCAACTAGCTTTTGGCCAGCAGCCAAATGTTTCCCATTTAAGAATATTTGGGTGTGCGATATATCTTTCCATTGCACCACCTAATGGTACCAAAATAGGACCCCAAAGAAAATTAGGAATATATATTGGATATGATTCTCCCTCTATAGTGAGATATCTTGAGATACAAACTGGAGATGTATTTAAAGCCCGGTTTGCGGATTGTCATTTTGATGAATCAAAATTTCCAACATTAGGGGGAGAGAAGAAGATCCCTGAAAAGGAACTTAATTGGAATGCGTCATCGTTGATGCATTTAGATCCTCGATCAGGGCAATGTGAACTAGAAGTTCAAAAGATTATACATTTGCAAAGAATATCAAATGAATTGCCTGATGTATTTTCCGATACAAAGAGGATAACCAAATCTTATATACCAGCGGAAAATGCTCCAATTCGAATTGATGTCCCAGTAGGACAAGCAGCCACTGAAGCAAATTCACGCCAGAAGCGTGGCAGGCCTGTCGGTTCCAAAGACAAAAATCCTCGAAAGAGAAAAGAGGTAAATACTATTCCTGTTGAAAAAGACATAGTAGAGACACCTGTAGTTGTCCAAAATTCTGATATAATGCCAGAAGACGTTCAGGTACCTGAAAATTGTGAAAATGACGAGATCTCGATAAATTATGTCTTTACAGGAGAGAAATGGGACTGAAATAAGACAATTGTCAATGAAATATTTGCATATAATGTGGCATTAAATATCATGCATGAAAGTAAGGATCTTGAGCCAAGATCAGTCGAAGAATGTCGACAAAGGAATGATTGGCCAAAATGGAAAGAAGCCATGAAGGCTGAATTAGACTCACTTGCAAAACGTGAAGTCTTTGGACCTATAGTCCGTACACCTGAAGATGTAAAACCTGTTGGATATAAGTGGGTATTTGTGAGAAAACGAAATGAGAAAAATGAAGTTGTGCGCTATAAAGTCCGACTTGTGGCACAAGGTTTTTCACAAAGGCCCGGTATAGATTATGAAGAAACGTATTCCCCTATAGTGGATGCGATAACATTGCGTTATTTGGTCAGTTTATCTGCATATCATAAACTGCATATGCATTTAATGGATGTGGTAACAGCCTATTTATACGGCTCATTAGATCGGGATATCTATATGAAAGTCCCTGAAGGACTAAAGATATCTAAACCATCCAATGAATATTCGCAAGGGTTATACTCAGTCAAATTGCAAAGATCTTTATATGGTCTAAAGCAATCTGGACGAATGTGGTATAATCGTCTTACTGAGTATCTGGCCAAAAACGGATTCAAGAATGATGATATATGCCCGTGTGTTTTCATAAAGAAAACTGCTTCTGGATTTATTATAATTGCTGTGTACGTTGATGATTTAAATATCATTGGGACTCTTGAAGAGATTCCAACAATTATAAAAACTCTAAAATAAGAGTTTGAGATGAAAGATCTTGGAAAGATTAAGTTTTGTCTCGACCTGCAGATCGAGCATATAAAAAGTGGGATCTTTATTCATCAAACAACATACACAAAAAAGATCTTAAAAAGATTTTATATGGATAAGTCACATCCATTAAGTACCCCAATGATTGTAAGATCTTTGGATGTGGAAAAGGATCAATTCCGTCCTAAAGAAGAAAATGAAGATATCCTTGGTCCTGAAGTACCATATCTTAGTGCCATTGGAGCGCTAATGTATCTTGCTAATAATACGCGACCTGACATATCATTCGCGGTGAATTTACTAGCAAGATATAGTTCCTCTCCAACCAGAAGACATTGGAGTGGAATTAAACAAATCTTTCGATATCTTCATGGGACGATTGATATAGGATTGTTTTATCCCTATGGATCCAAGTCACAACTAGTTGGCTATGCAAATGCCGGATACTTGTCTGATCCACATAAAGGGAGATCTCAAATAGGATACTTGTTCACATATGGTGGTACAGCTATATCTTGGAGGTCCACGAAACAGGCGATTGCTGCAACATCCTCTAATCATGCTGAAATACTGGCGATTCATGAAGCTAGTCGCGAGTGTTTTTGGCTGAGGAGTCTGGTTCAATATATTCTATCATCATGTGGACTGATGGATCATAAGATAGCTCCAACTGTCCTGTTTGAAGATAATACAGCATGCATTGCTCAACTTAAGGGTGGATACATCAAAAGTGATAGAACAAAGTATATTTCTCCCAAATTCTTCTTCACTCATGATCTTCAAAATCAAGGGACAATTGATATCCAACAGATCCGCTCAAGTGACAATCTGGCAGATTTGTTCACAAAGTCACTCCCAAAATCCTCCTTTGAAAGATTGGTACATGAGATTAGGATGCGCCGATTTCGAGACATTAAATGATGTCGGCAAGAGGGGGAGACTGTACTCTTTTTTCCTTGGTCAAGTTTTTTCCCATTGGGTTTTTCTTGACAAGGTTTTTAATGAGACAGTCCCAATCACAAAGGATATTGTATTCTTTTTCCTTCACTAAGGTTTTTCCCACAGGGTTTTCCTTTAGTAAGGTTTTAATGAGGCAATAATTCTAAATGGTCATCCAAGGGAGAGTGTTGTGATAGGAATGGGACGTGGATGCCCATTTCCCATATGAGACTTACATTCTCAAGAGAGAATGATATTAATGAAGGTGGAAAATTTTCATCCTACATGCTTATAAATAGGAGGTTAACCTCCGATGATGTTTCACAAGTAATAATAAAAACTATAATAATTCTCTCTCTATTGAGTGATATCTCTCTCTTTCTATAATATATATCTCTCATTTATATATATATATATATATATATATATATATATATATATATATATATATATTACTTCATATAATAAATAAACACATATATGAATCATTTATAGTGAACTAATTATATTAATACTAGATTTTTTTATTTACACTTTCTTATTTCATATTTTTTATATCTTCCTTAATTATTTATTTTACAATAAATTTATGAATTAAGTCTTAAAGTAATCTCTAAAATTGTATTTGGGACTCGAAGTGGTTCTTAAACTTAATAGTTATTTAAATTCATCTCTAAAGTTACACTCGAGAATCCAAACTCATCCTTCAAATAATTTCCATCCACTTGCTAGAAAATTGATTTGGACTCTATCTTAACACATGGAATAAGTAACGAATAAGTGATAATACATGATAAACTTTTTGATGGCATATTGATCCTTGTGGGAAATTTGAAAAACCGTAATCACCAATTAGATCACAATCTCTAGATTTTCTCTTCTCATGTCTGTTGCTGAATTCTTATCCATCATGATAGGCTATTATTCTAAAATACTACACACACATAAAGGGTGAACAATCAAATAATTATAGAAGCCATATTGACATGTATTAAGCAAGATTTAGAAATTAGCAACATATTTTTTTGAAGGACAATGAGATTATCAATAAGTTTAGAATGCTACTATCAAATTTCATTACATTGTTATGTTATGCTCCAAATAATTTTAAATCAGGCTTGCAATTTTACCGTTAAAACAAATGACCGTTTATAAAATTTGTCTTGATGATAGAATTTTTCACATACTATAAATAAAAAATAATATTAATATTCATATCTTGTGATAAAATTTTTTATATAAGTGAACAAAAATTAACAACCAACGTAACTAAACCAATTAAATGAATGCACAACCACAATAGATGTCATAACTACTATGATGAATTATTTTATGATGGTAATATGATGCTAATAAAAGGATGCTAAAATATATCACCATCAAAAAAATAAAAGGATCATTCATCTGAAACATCTGAATCAAGCTAAAAAAATGAAGTAGCTATCAACCATAATGAGCAACCATTGATTAAAAAAAAATTATTCTGGTCACTAACAAAATTAGTTCCGATGAAATTTTAGCAAAAACAGCAAATTATCAACATACATACCCACAAAATTAACCATAAATAACTGTATTTAACTATTAAAAAAATTATATTAACAACATTAAAGTAAAACAGAATATCTCTTATTTTTATTTTTTCTTTTTTTTTTTTTGCTTACTTTTAAGGGAGAAATAGTCTTCAGCACACTTTCTCTAAATGATGACGATGATAAAACCAATGCTGGAGTGTAGTCGTTTTCGAAGACAACAACTGCAGCGACGCCAATCACGTCATTGCCGTTGAGGAATAAAGGGAAGAAGAAACGTCTCAGTATGTATTTTGAGAGGGAGAGAGAAGTGTTGATTTAACTTTAAGAGAGGGGTTATAATGTAGTGTCAAACGACATCGTTTCACAATGTTTGCGCGCCAATACAATACTGTGTCGTTTTAAGGTTTGCCAACATGTCAATATAGAGTCCAGATCAGTTTTTCGGTGGTACTAAGTGAACGGAAATTGCTTAAAGGACGAGTTTGGGTTCTAAAATGCAATTTCAAGAATAAATTTAGGTAATTTTAAGTTTAAGGACCACTTTAAATTCCAAATGTAATTTTAGAGACTACTTTAAAACTTAATTCATAAATTTATAGAAAGATACATTTTAATATACTATATAAAGATGACTACCATAATTATAATATTTTAGAATGTATTGTTAAAATTAAAATAATATTTTTTAAAAAAATTACTAAAAAATATGTTACTAAAATATTAAAAAAATATATGTTACCATTATAGGCATAGACATATTAGAATTCAGCTTATAAAAATCTTTGAATTGACTTTCAGTTCGGCAATCCTTCAAAGATAGAGAGAATAATAAAAGAGAGGCTCAATAATTAGAGAAATACAAAATAATTCAAGATAAAAGTTCATGAATTTTTTATTTTTAATATTGGAGTGGTAGTGGTGTTTTTCTTAAATGTGGATTGTTGGAGTTTATACTTAAATGTGAGATCGTTTAACTAGAGAAGCAGAAATCGGACCGTCCGATCTGTTAGAGGTACACAAATTGGACTGTCTGATTTCTAGAGGTACATAAATCGGACTGTCCGATTTCTGAGAGGTACACAAATCGGACCCAGAAATTTCTGAGAGATACACAAATCGGTCCTAGAAATTTGTGTTAAAAAAATTAAAAAATTTTAAGTACAGAAATCGAACCCAGAAATTTGTGTACTTCCACAGTTTTAAAAAACACCAAAAATTACAATATTAAAGTATATCACCACTTTTACTTCCATAACAAAAAAAATTAGCCAAAAGTTCATACCTGATGAATATGTGAAGGTAATGTGTGTCCGCTGCAGTTTCTGTAGACTCTTACGGTGAGGGAATATATAAAGACCTGCTTAATTGGCGGGAATTGTTTATGAGAAAACAAACAAATAGAGGAAAATTTGGCCTCAATAACTAATTAAGAGTAAATTTAAATATTTATTAATATATAAAATTATATTAGATATTTTAATTTTAATAAATATAAATCAATTTTAAAATTTTTTTAGATAATTTTAAAAGTATTTTTAATTTTTAAAAACTACAAATATAAATATATAATTGTTTTCATTTATCAAATATAAAATGAATTACACATATAGGTATTTTATTGAAATTAGTTGGCAAAAGAAGGGTCAACTTGATTAAAATTATAAATATCAGATACCAAAATGAATACGTTTAAAACTTAAAAATAATCTGAATATATCATATAAAAACGGAGAAAACAAATTTAAGACTTATATCTATATTCCTACCATATTCCTACTCAGACCAAAAAGAATTGTTGTATTTGTGTTGGTAAGCATTACTTAATAAACTATGCTGCTTCTTTTTTTCCTTCTGTGTTTAAAACATTCTTTTTGTTTTCTCTTTTCATTAGAGTAGATAATCTTCTTAGCTCTTCAAGTATATATGTAAGATGTTTTTTCTCTTTCTTTTTGATTTTTTTTTTCACTATGTGTCAAGAAATTAAAACTACATATAAAAATGACAATCATCGTTATGAAAGGTTAAAATCAATTTGAAAAGCCAATTTTAATGAGTAATGGTCAATTTCTTATACGTTATAACTATTATATCAACCATAGTACATAATTCTCATTTAATGTATAAAAAAGGGCTCATCTTGTAACTGAATCCTTTTTTATCCATGTATTTTGCATCACGAGTTCTCATTTTAATATGAAAAATTATAAATAACATTAATTTCAAAAAAGTTGAATTTGTCATAGTTATTACCTCAGACAACAAAAATCTACCAATCCCATCGTATACAATTTTAACACTTGATATTAAGGTTTGTTTGGGTCAACTTCTAAAAGAAAATTTTTTTAAGTTATTTTTTTAAAAAAATCTTATAAAAAATAAAAATAATTTTATATTTTGATATTTTATATAAAAAGATTTTTTTTATTAATCAATTATGTTTGGGTATAATAATATAAAAATATTTTTTTGTTTATTTATTATATGAAAAATATTTTTTTTAAAAAAAATCTTTAAAAAAAAGATGTAAATTACATCTTCTCAAAAAAAATATTTTTTTTTTATTTTTCTGATGTTTTTATTTTTATTACTAGAAAATTACCCAACACGCTAAAAAAAAGATATTTTTTCATTAAAAAAATATTTTTTTTAATCAAAATAATAACGTCCAAACAAATATTTAGTCTGATACATAATATATATTTAAAATTATAATGCTAAAAAATACAATAACCCAAAATTCTTTTTATTTAACTTAACATCTATAATTTTATATATGTAATATTTATAATTACGAGTTTATTACCTCTAAAATTAACAAATTATTTCATCTATAACTAAAAAATATAAAATAAAAAAGCTTGATGGATAATAAAGTAACTTTAGGCTATTCTTATTATTTTTTAAATATTTTTGTATTTAAAAATTTAATTATTAATTGTCCTAACTATGAGCATCTTAAAATTAATTTAAATGTATTCTCTTCTATCCTCATTTAATTTATGCATTTCGATCCTCTCAATTCTCAAATGCTCCAAGAAACACCGAAATAAATAAATATAAAAAGGATCCATTAGCACATGAAAGAATATGATTCTTTGATTTCTTTCTATTCATTTCTGAGCAGCAGCCACTAGGGAAAAGCATCATCAACGTGGAGTAAGAATAAGGATTTGCATCGGAATAGAAACTAAAGGAACTGAAAAGCAGAGAGAGTAGAAGTGACAACATTACTTAGTATATGTTCTTCGTGACAACTAATTAAATGAACAGCACCATTAATTTCCAAAGTTTACAAATTCTTGGAAGCTATATTTACAACCCAAGTAAGGAACCCATTACATGTTTAGTTTGAAGAGGAAGGTGAAATCATCATGAGCAACAATTATTTCATGCCTTTGCCTGGGTCTCGCAGAACAAGTAGTGATACAAGAGCATTTAATGTTTACACTTTTGATAATACTGATTCCAATGACGTGCCTGTGTATTACAGATCTCGCTCTAACCATAACACTGTAAGTATACATATAAATATATAATGTTAGAAAAATTTTAAGTGTACCTAAAATATTAGTGTTCCAATATTTTTAACCGTTGATTTTAATTAATATATATTATATATATTTTTTATAATTGAGATCAATGGTTAAAATAATTGGAACACAGTATTTCAGGTATACTTGAAACTCTTCCTATAATATATACAATTTTTATTTGTGTCATGATACTATTTATTTCAAAAATTTAAATTAATAAAAAGAGATAAGTAAATGATTATATCTCTAATACGTCGTTTCTTTAGCCTCTTTTTGGATTTTTGTGACATGGATTGAACACTATACATTTTTATAATAGAAATTCTAATATCCTATCATGATATTACTTTTCCCAAAAATTTAAATACATGAATAATTATATCTCTAATAATTGGTTCCATGATACGTGAGTTAGTCGAAAAGAAAATTCAATTTGTGACTATTTTGTATATGGTTTTGGTTTATAATAACAGGGTAACAGGAATTCAGGTGTGATAGATCCAAGGAGGGTGTGGGAAAGCAGAAGTCCATCATCAGGACGCCACACTGCTCCAAAGTAAGACCAAATTGAAATATAATTTGCCTTAATTTAATTTAATTGTTTACGTAGGTAATAGGTTATCATTCAACAATTCCTTAATATAAATATGATTGCTCTTGATTAGTTTGATATTCATATTGGTTGAGTATTTATTGATGCTCATTCCAAATGGTATACACATTAATTATAGGAATTAAAGTATTCTGTTTTATGTAAATTTCAGAGAACACCAGCTAAACAGATTTGCTAAAGAATCAGGATTTAGCAATTTTTTTTCTAACCATTAAATCTGTAAATTTTAGGTATTTACCTGTAATTATACTCCAACTTTAACTAGGTTCCTATAGCTTAAATTTGTACTCAATTCTTAATCAAGTTTTTTAGTGTAATTTTTTTTAAGAAACATAAATACAAAAATTAGTCTCCAAAAAATTCTAACAAATATTTAGAAAAATAAATTTTTTAGACACCAATTTAAATGTTTATTCTTTCATAAATTTAAACACCAATTGTTATAGAAGTTTTATAATAGATGGAATAATTTTGTCCCGTGTCCCATGGAAGTATTTAATAATTGCGGTAGTAGTGCATATATTTTTTTATATAACTATATAAAAGGCTATTAGATCGCAAAAATATTACTATATGACAAATTAAGCCTTTCTTCGAAATAATGGATAAATCAATCTGTACGACAAGCATAATTTTTAAAGATTTCTAGAAAATAAAAATTTGTTAGAAACCAAGATATTCTATCTAAAAAATTCATTAGAACCAATTTGGATATCTGTTCAAATATGAATTAAATGATAAAAAAGCCTAAATAAGAATGAAATCATATCAAATTTCCATTATTAAGAAAGTAAAAGGAAGAAACCAGGAGCGTAATTTTGGCACAATGTTATTATTTGCAGTGCACAAACGTTGTAACCAGTGAGTATAACTTTGGTAGATAGTCAGGGCAGAGTTTATTATATTTGATCTTAGTAGTTGCATAAACCAATGAGCTGCATCATGAATATCAAGTGTATCATACCCAAATCTAGTGACTATTTTCTTTCCAAATTTTCTCTGTGAATTTCACACTTAATAAACACAATTCAATTCACTCTCGTTTTGTTCCGTAGGAGCTTTAAAACATAAGCTTGAGGGGTTAAGACTCAAGAAAATCCTAGCTGATTTAATTGACCAACTTTGACCATTTTGCAGTTTTGAAGCACAACCAAATAACAGGCAACAATTTCATTTTAATAATGGCGAGATAGGAAGGGGCTCAAACCCTAGGTTCAGAGATATTTTTCGGCAATCACCGCCACGAACCGCAACAACCAGAGAGATTCCCCCACAAGTAGAAAATTCTGAGTCAATGGCTCTTAGCAAGCTCAAGAAAGAAGTCTACAACCCCGTGCCAAAGCGGCTAGCCCGGAGGCTCAGCCTATACTACAGAGGCGACAACAACAACGGGTCAAATGGTGTTCGAGAAAGGGAGAAAGACAAGGATGAAGAAGGTAAGAGTTGTGCTGTTTGCTTGGAAGATTTTGAGGCAAAAGAAGAAGTTATGGTGACACCATGTAACCACATGTTCCATGAGGAATGCATAGTGCCTTGGGTAACAAGCAAAGGACAGTGCCCAGTTTGTAGGTTTGTGATAATTGAGAGAGTTAGAGGGAACCTTTACCCTTCTTCATTCAATAGCAGTAACATTGCAAATATGGAACCAAGTGAACTAATTGCTGGTGAGCTTTTGTCAATTTTGAGCGCCATGGAAGAAGCTTTTCAGTTGGGGAATGGAATGTACTAGTAGGAACCATAGATATACATACACAAGAATAAGCAAGAAGCTTTGTCTTTACTTCGCAAACATATTCTATATAAGATTTGATGGGATATGTACTGCTGAATTGTGACTTTGCGAGTTTGGTAATTCAAGTCCATGGTGCATCCAAGCACATAATCATCCCATGCTATGTTCTTCTTCCTACTTAAATCCATAAAGCGTTTTGTCTATTACTTTCTTCCATTCAATTGAAAAACAATTTGATTAAATAATAATAAACCCATTTGCAGCTCAGTAGGGAAGGAGATGGTATGCTCTTGCAATAATCTTAATCCAAGAATTGTTTATTGTGTTGGCAGACCTCAAACTATTCCTACCAACAGCATAAGGTCGGTTGGTTTCACTCAAAATCGAGACACTTGCAAAGTTCGTGCGGAAACTTTTGATCACCAATTATGTCTCGTTATGTGGGTGGGGATACACAATTCCATAAAAGTATATTAACTACGTTGTTATAGCAATAATTAAATATATACTTTCTATTTTTTAAAAAAATACCATCTAGGTAAAATAGTGCAATTTTATATAACAGAGTAGTACTTTTTATCTGTAGCAATTGTTCAAACCATTACACAATTCCAATTAACATAGAAAAACTAGCAACATCCATTAAGCCTGAAAAGGATACTAAGCCACAATAACAGTCGCACACACCATTTTAAAAGCCACCACGAAGGCGAAGGACAAGATGGAGGGTCGATTCCTTTTGGATATTATAGTCTGCTAATGTACGACCATCCTCCAATTGTTTGCCAGCAAAGATGAGCCTCTGCTGATCGGGGGGAATACCCTCCTTGTCCTGAATCTTCGCCTTCACATTATCAATGGTATCAGAGCTTTCGACCTCCAAAGTAATGGTCTTCCCCGTCAGGGTCTTCACAAAAATTTGCATACCACCACGGAGCCTCAGAACCAAATGCAAAGTAGATTCCTTTTGTATGTTGTAATCAGCAAGAGTACGGCCATCTTCAAGCTGCTTCCCTGCAAAGATGAGCCTCTGCTGATCCGGAGGGATACCCTCTTTGTCCTGAATCTTCGCCTTCACATTATCAATTGTATCAGAACTTTCAACCTCCAAAGTGATTGTCTTTCCGGTCAAGGTCTTGACAAAGATTTGCATTCCACCTCGGAGTCGCAAAACAAGATGCAAGGTGGACTCCTTCTGAATGTTGTAATCAGCAAGGGTCCTTCCATCCTCCAACTGCTTACCAGCAAAGATAAGTCTCTGCTGATCAGGTGGGATACCCTCTTTGTCTTGGATTTTTGCTTTGACATTGTCAATTGTGTCCGAAGATTCGACCTCCAGGGTTATTGTCTTTCCGGTTAGTGTCTTGACAAAGATTTGCATGCCACCACGGAGCCGCAACACCAAATGTAAAGTGGACTCCTTCTGAATATTGTAATCTGCAAGCGTCCTTCCATCTTCAAGCTGCTTACCGGCAAAGATGAGCCTCTGCTGATCTGGTGGAATGCCCTCCTTGTCCTGAATCTTAGCTTTCACATTGTCAATGGTATCAGAGGATTCCACCTCTAGTGTTATGGTCTTCCCTGTCAAAGTCTTGACAAAAATCTGCATGCCACCTCTCAAACGGAGCACCAAGTGAAGCGTTGACTCCTTCTGAATGTTGTAATCTGCTAGTGTCCTTCCATCCTCAAGCTGCTTCCCAGCAAAAATCAACCTCTGCTGGTCAGGTGGGATACCCTCTTTGTCTTGGATTTTGGCTTTGACATTGTCAATGGTGTCCGAGGATTCCACCTCTAAGGTGATGGTTTTCCCAGTCAAGGTCTTTACGAAAATTTGCATGCCACCTCTTAAACGAAGCACCAAGTGGAGTGTGGATTCCTTCTGAATGTTGTAATCGGCAAGGGTTCTACCATCTTCAAGTTGTTTTCCGGCAAAAATAAGCCTTTGCTGGTCAGGAGGGATTCCTTCTTTATCCTGAATTTTGGCCTTGACATTATCAATTGTATCGGAACTTTCCACCTCAAGGGTGATGGTCTTGCCCGTCAAGGTTTTCACGAAGATTTGCATCTGTTCAAAACAAAAGCCACAAAATTTTCAACCACCGAGAGTACTTGGACATCAAACTGAAAATTAAATCACAAACCTAATCTCAACAAAATCATAACGGCAACCAGTTCAGAAACCATTACTTTCTACAGCTTTGACAAAGCAACCAAAAACCGCAAACCGATCATCAGACTCACGGATTCAGTACTATGAAAGTTTGTATACAGAAACCCTAATCATGAACCTCAACACATAAAAAACATATCTTGGCACCAATCTTCCAACAACAGACACTAAACACGTGACTCGTTTAAGAAAGATTAAATCACAAAGCATAAACATATCGAGAAGCATAACCTAATCAAAATTTCCGAGTTCGTATTAAAAAATGATCGGATCGGAAACAAGGTTAAATGAAAGAAAGAAAATCAGTAAGAACTAACACACTTCTCCTAAATTGGAAACAAATCAAAGCAAAAAAATAAGCAAATGCAAAAGCAATAATCATCAATAACCTAAAGCAATCATCAAACTACGCCCTCTATAATCAGATAATAGCAACCAATTAAAGCAGCTAGCCAGAATCCGAAGACTTACCTTGAAACAAAGATCGCGATGAACAGAATCAAGAAGATTAGGTTTTTGCGATCAAAGAACTTTTCCGTATTTCCAATTGCGAGTTGCGTACGATAACGAGAGTTGGAAGAAAGAGTTGAATTTTATAGCTTTGAGGTGCCGACTTAATGACGAAAATATCGTTGAAGCAACGAATAAAAATGTGCCACGTGTTAATGTTAACCTCGACGATAAGCAAAGATTAGAATTAGAATGACTTTTAACAGAATTAATAACAGAGTCCGTTAATCATATATGGTTCCACAATAATCTCGGAGCTTCTTTTTCTTTACCTTCATTTTTTGTTTGGTTCAAATCTTGGATCTTCCAGCCTCATATTTTTTGTTTTAGCAATTAACGGGCCAGCCCTGAAAAAAATAGAGGGTACAAAACTAGTGACCCATTCCTTACCAAAAAAAAAGTAGTGACCCATTAGGATGAGTAACCCAAAAATGGCGTACATTGGGGAATTGCTGCTATATGGTTTAAGATATAAAAAATTAAAATCTGATTCCCAAATGGTGATACATAATTCAATGGGCAAAATGAAAAGGAGAATTCTTATTACATCACCAATTGATTTTAGAGGAGTTATCTTCTATATAAGGTTGGACAAATCTGAATTCGATTCATAATATCTGTTGTATTTGTTTGTATTTGATATAAAATTTGTAGATATATAAAATAAGTTTATCGAATCAAATTTGATCTACAAATAAATAAACTCGAATAGTAAATTTTAGATTCAGTCTAATAAGAATCTAATAGTTAATTAAAAAGATCAATAAACTATATATATATATATATTAAGATCAAGAACTATATTAAAATATGCACTAAAAATAGAAAAGAAAGATAGAGAGTACATCAAAAAATTCTAAATGAGTGAGAGAGTGACGGCGCCCGATGAAACGACTTTTCAAGAGAAAGACTTGATGAACCGCAGCACTAAGAAGGTCAAACCTAACGGGGATGAAGTGATACTAGACGAGAGGAGAACGGAAGATCAGCGGACATGGATCTGCAACCTGTGAATGGTTCCCTAAGTTTTGAGAGTAATACCATCCGGTTTTGAAAAAAGAGTGACCTCGTCAAAGCTAAAGTCAAATGGCGGAAGCAGAATATGAAGTCTCTTATAAGAATAGACTCTTGATGGGAGGTGCGAGAACGTCTCTTTCACCGGAGGAAATTGTTCAGATGGTAGCGGAGGACTATATGTTGGAGGAGGTCTCTGAAGACGATGCCGGCAGAGCAGCTCCCTTCAATCCAAAGCCAGAGGTTGATGAGGTGAGTTTGGCATGACGAATGGTGTCGTCCATGGAAGCTTTCTCTTATTGTCAAGGTACTCGGTAAGAATATTGGATTTCGATCTATGGACTCGTGGGTTTACCGTTTTTGGTCTGAGAACGGGGATGTGAAGGTAATTGATCTGCCTGGAGAGTTCTTCCTGGTGCGCTTTGACAACGAAGGTGACTATAAACACGCGCTCTTTGAAGGGCCGTGACAGTTGGCAGGACACTACCTGTTAGTACAGAGATGGAGACCGTTGTTTCAACCGTCAGAGGATGCGATGCAAAACTTAGCGGTGTGGGTGAGAATTCCGGAGCTGCCGGTTGAACTCTACACCTATCACTTCCTATGGCGGGCAGGTGGAAAGATCAGAACAATGTTGAAAATTGATCAAACTACTTCTATACACTCTAGAGGAAAGTTTGCCCGCTTATGTGTGGAGGTGGATCTGCGAAACCAGCTTGTCCCAGCTATAAAAGTTCTCGGAAAGGAGTTTAAAGTAGAGTACGAAGGTCTCCATCTTATCTGCTTTGGTTGCGGTAAGTATGGGCATAGAATTGATGGTTGCCCAAAGAGTAGGCGACCAGAGAAGGAGAGCAGAGAAGCTACAATGGAGGGCAGTAAGGTCCTCGGGGATCCTCGAGATGCAACAATGGCGATTATTGCGGACAAGTCGAATTTAACTGTTCCTTATCCATCTCAACCGTCGCCTAATGTGTTGGAACAAAATCCTGTGGCTCAGGGGATTTCAAATTTGACGGCAAGAGCTGATTCTTCAGGAGTGTTTGGGCCGTGGATGTTGGCTAAGAAACCCCAGCGCAGATTTAATCGAAGCAACGGTAATGTTGGGACCTCAATCCAGACAGGTAACCCAATTGGGTCAGGTTCACGTTTTCAATCTTTGGAATATGTAGAACAAGAGGAGTCCAATATAGAAGCACATGTTCATAAAGAAGGTTTTCCATCAAATAAGCACTCAGTACAAGCGGGAAAGACTAAGAAGTTAGAGCTGCCCAAATACACCTCCTCCTCTAAGAGCAGGCTAGCTGGGCCGAAAGGTACTTCTAAAACCCAAGAAGGGAGGAGTTCTCGTGAGAAGGAGGGTGGAGCAAAGAGTATGGAGGAATCATTTGTAAAAGAAAAAGAGGTAGTGGAGGGGGTCTCTAAAGTTAACTTGGAGCGAAAAGATACAGAGTACTGGAGGACTTTAAATTTGATGAAGCAGATGAAGTATGTGGCGGGGGATGAAGAGTTGTTCTTAAATGGCGTGCCTTTCACTCAGATTCATCAACCCTCGAAGGAGGCTCTCGAAGCACTAAAGTTTCTGAGGGAAAGTGCGAAAGAAGAAGCACTGGCGGCTGCTAACCCGCCGGATCCTAGATCAACTCAGATTCTTAGCTTATGCCCGAATCAGACGGATTCTCTGGTAATGGAGGATGAGTCCGTAAGGATGGTGGTGGATACCACACCAGCTTCTTGCTCTACTTGATTAAGGCCGCTTCAGTTGGTTGTCTCTTATACTTCCTTGTTTATTTTTTCCTATGAATATTATTACTTGAAACTGTAAAGGTGTTAGTAGCAAAGGTTTTTCTACTTTGGTTAAAGATTTATGTAGGAATTTCAATTGCAATATGTTGTGTCTTTTGGAAACTCATCTATCGGGTCCAAAGGCGAATAAGATTGCAAAGAGATTTGATTTCTCAGATTGGTTTCTTGAAGAAGGTATTGGTTTTTCAGGGGGCATCTGGATTTTATGGAATTCAAATTTTTGGAATGTTGAGGTCCTTATGTCTCATAGACAATATGTCCACATGAAACTTAGATATGGTTTGGAAAGTCCTTGGTTTTTTACGGTTGTTTATGGCTCCCCACAAATTGGGCTGAGAACTAGTCTCTGGGAAGATCTGAAAAGTATTGCGGATAATTTGACTAGTGAGTGGTGTGTAGGAGGGACTTTAATTGTGTCTTATCTACTACTGATATAGGGGGTAACTCTGGTCTCTCTAGAGACCATGATCGTTTTGCGGATTGCCTATTAGAGTGTGGGTTGCAGGACCTGGGCTCTAAAGGTTAGCCGTTTACCTGGCAAAAAGGAATTATTAGAAGACGGTTGGATAGATACGTAACTAATGCAGCTTGGTCCCAACGCTTTAGTAGCGCCGTGGTAAAGCATCTTTCCAGACTCAAATCAGACCATGTCCCAATTTTTCTGGAGCTTTGGGTTGATAGTACTGCTGCGTCCTCCTGTTGTCCCTTTCGGTTTTTGGCTTCATGGTTGACTCATGAGAACTTTAATTCTATGTTGAAGACAAACTGGAAGGATGAAATTTCTTTGGACCAAAATGTGACTAACTTTATGGAAGCCGCAAAGGTTTGAAACAAGGAAGTTTTTGGTGATATTCATCGGAAAAAGAATAGAATTTTGGCCAGACTGAATGGTATCTCCTTGAAACTTGGTTTCGAAATGAATCTTTTTTTGGAGGATCTCCAAACTAAGTTATGGAAAGAACTGGAAGCAATTTTTATTCAAGAGGAGATACTTTGAAAACAATATTCAAGATGTAAGTGGATAAACTATGGGGATCACAATACCTCCTACTTCCACAATTTGGCAACTGCTAGAAGACGGAGAAATAGAGTGACAATGCTTAAGAACCAACATGGTGACTGGGTAGATGACACGTTTCAGCTTCAGTAATTGGGCATGAACCACTTTCTTTCACTTTATGCTGATGATCAGCCATATGAGAAGTTAGTAGCTTCCGGTCTGTTCCCTACTTTGACGTCCGAAGAGGTTGGGCGCCTGGATCGTATGGTTGCAGTGGAAGAAGTCTCTGTGGCTATCTTTTCTATGGGAGCTTGGAAAGCCCCGGGACCAGATGGTCTTCCCCCTATGTTTTACCAGAGCAACTGGAGCCTTGTGAAGACCTCAGTTGAAGATTGGGTGAAAAATGTGTTTGTGGATCATGCAGAAATAAAGAAGGTTAATAATACCTATATTTCTCTGATTCCGAAAAGTGAGGTTCCTGAGAATTTTAGCCACTTTCAACCTATTGGATTGTGTAACATCTCTTATAAGATAGTTACTAAAATTATATCCAACAGGTTGAAAGAAGTCATGTCCAAACTCATAAGCCCTGCTCAGTGCAGTTTTGTCCCCGGGAGGCAAAGTGCTGATAATATTTTGGTGGCACAGGAGGCTATACACTCTATGAGATATAAGAAATGGACTTCTGGTTATATGGCAATCAAGATAGATCTTGAAAAAGCTTATGACAGGTTGAATTGGAGATTTATCCAGGATACTCTCCAGGAGACAGGTTTGCCGCGGAATTTGACCGATTTGATAGTGAGTTGCTATTCGTCTGTAAACATGAATCTATTGTGGAATGGGACTCCTTCGGATCATTTCATTCCTTCTAGGGGTATCCGACAAGGTGACCCCATGTCACCCTACTTATTGGTGTTGTGTATCGAACAACTATCACAATGGCAGTTAAGCATAATATCTGGGAGCCAATCACTCTGAATAGGGGAGGTCCGAAGCTGTCACATTTATGTTTTGCTGATGATATCGTTCTATTTGGGAAAGCATCAATGGAGCAGGTGGAGTTAACTCGCGGTATTTTTGAGCTGTTTTGTCGGTGTTCTGGTCAAAAAGTTAGTTATGATAAGTCTTGCGTCTACTTCTCTGAGAATGTGAATTTTAGTCGTAAGAGGGCACTAAGTGAAGCCTTAGGTATCCGACTAACTTCAAACTTGTGCAAATACTTGGGTGTTTCTCTCCTCCATGGCCGTACTAAAACAGAGGACTTTCAGTTTATTATTGATAGGATGATGAGTCGATTGAGTACGTGGAAGGCTTGTAATCTCTCTCTGGCAGGCAGAGTTACCTTGACCCAATCGGCTCTAGCTTCAATTCCAACCTATATTATGCAAACCATGAGAATTCCCTTGAGGGTTGGTGATAAGATTGACAGCATATGCAGGAGCTTTGTTTGGGGAGGTAATAACTCTCGTAAGAAAATCCACTTACTTAGCTGGAAAAAGCTATGCTTTCTGAAGAAATCTGGAGGCCTGGGGTTTAGATTCGCCAGAGTGATGAACGATGCAAATCTGATGAAACTGGCCTGGAAGTTAATTCATAATAGGGATTCTCTCTGGGTACAGGTCCTTCGCAGTAAATATAGGTGTGGTGATAATACCATCCCTTTGATGAAGCCTCTTCAACGTATGTCTAACGCTTGAAAAGGTATCTCTCACATTTGGAAATAATTTGAGAGGAACCTTATCTGGAGGATTGGTTCAGGTCAGACCGTGGATTTTTGGAAGCATCATTGGATCCCAGGTGTTCATTGCTTGGTGGACTTTGCCCAAACAGAGGTAACATCGAACATGAGAGATGAAAAAGTCTGTGACTATGTGGTGAATAATAATTGGAATTATGACCGTATCGATTACAATTTGGGGGAGGATTGGCTCTCTATCTTTGCCTCTATTAAGCCACCAGAAGCGGAGTTAGGTGAGGATTCGATTGCTTGGATGCTAACACCGAATGGGGTGTTCTCCATAAAATTAGCTTGTTCTGCCCTTGCCTCCCCTGCTAGTTCTGAGAATGCGAGCCTTTTTACTCGGATATGGAAGTTGGAAGCCCCTCAAAGGCTTCGCAGTTTCTGCTGGTTGGTAGCCAATAATGCACTTCTTACAAATGAGGAGCGTGTTCAGAGAAATATAGCTCAGTCTGCTTTGTGCGGTGTTTGTGGCAGCAACTCAGAATCTTTGCTCCATGTCTTGCGGGACTGTCCAGTTGCATATAGAACATGGAAGAGCATTGATGACAGGTTGGATGCGGAGAATTTCTTCACCAAACCTCTTATCCCTTGGTTGATGGAGAACTTATCTTTCCAATCTCCTTTCAAAGGGGTTCCGTGGCCTCTCCTCTTTACTAGTACCTTAAACTTCCTGTGGTTTCGAAGGAACACTTTTGTCTTTGACAATGATAGAGTCCCAGATGAAAGCAAGATTCATGAAATAGCCTGGTATATGGCACAGGACTATCACAGGGCGCATTCTGAGTCTATGCGATCTAGGAGAAGAGTGGGGACTTTTGCAGAGAAGCTCATTAAGTGACAGCCACCTCCTCCTCCTTTTATCAAGCTGAATTCGGATGGCTCAGTTAGTAAGGATGGCAGAGCAGCTTGTGGTGGTATCCTTAGAGACAGCAATGGTCAGTTCTTAGCTTGCTATAGTGCGAATTTGGGTGCATGCACTGTGACTGCAGCTGAGCTTTGGGACATACTCTTCGGCCTTTGAGGTTGATTTAGCGGTAGCAGTGCAGCTATGTTCTCAGGATTTGGGTAACCTACATTCGGTAGGAACTCTTGTATCAGCATTAAAGATCAGGTGCAACAGACTCAGCAGCTGGACTCTTCACCATGAATTCAGGGAAGCAAACTCTTGTGCCGATAAATTGGCATCTTTTGGTCATAGTTTAAGCTATGGTTGTCATTTCTTTTTTTCATTGCCACCTTGTATTTCCTTACATTTCTTTACTGATGCTGTAGGAACGGTTCACTCCAGAATAGTTTCTGGTTAGTTTTCTCCTTTTTGGGCGTTTAGCCCCGTTGTTAATAAAAAAAAGAATATATTAAAATTATTAAGCAAGTGTCGGGGGTTCGAATCCTGCCTTGTGCATACAGCAACTCATTGGCCAGCGGTAGACCCTTAAATGCAGCTCAGATTTGCAACGAATTAATCCTTGACCTGTCGGGTTGGAAGACACCGTGGGCAACAAAAAAATCTTTGCTTATCGTCCAGGTTAATATTCATGGATCGAGATATGCTTTTATTTTAAAATATTTTTTGATAATTTAATATAGATCGTCCTAGGTTCAGTAATTCAAAGAATTCTAATAACTAATTCTTTTATTTATTATATTTGCAAAATAAACAAACCTTAAATAATATTAGTATTTTATATAATCACATACTCAATATTCGAATGTTATCATTTATATCAATTAATTTAAAATTATAAATCCATGATAATCGACTGAATGGAGCCGATTTGCATACACCCAATTGTAGACTTAAATAACAATAAAAAGTTGGGGGAAGAAAAACTTAGTTACAAAAGGAAAGTTTCATTTATGTATATTATAGAATATATAGATATATATTTACTAAAGTAGGTAAATTTTCCGCAAATTATTTTTGATATTAGGGTGAAAATGGTGTTTTTTAGGATTATGGATAATATGGGTGTTATTTTTAAATGTGGAATTTTTTTATTTAAAATGTGAAAATCGGACTCTCCGATTTATTTGAGAATAAAAATCGGACCATCCGATTTATAAAGAATAAAAAGTCGAACCTTTTGATTTGTAATTTTTTAAAAAAAAAATCATAATAAACAAATCGGACTCTGCGATTTGATATTTAAAATTTTTTAAATCAAATTACAAAGTAATCGGTAGGTCCGATTACTGATTCCCATATCAAAATTACTGGAATTTGGATCCTCTAAAGTTTGAATTTCACTTTAGAGAGTAAAGTGTGATCTCTCACCATTGATTTCATAGGTGGGACCAAAATAAATATGAAAGAAAAACTATTCAAGGGTAGAAGATCACATTTTACTCTCTAAAGTAAAATTCAAAATTTAGAGGATCCAAATCTAAATTACTGATTCCCATATCAAAATAAAACACATGCACACACCAACAAAATTGAATTGCACACATTTATCTTCCATAATAAAAATTTTTAGCCTAAATTTTCATCCGCTACCCCTATTCCCTATTTTCAATTAATTCAACCAAACGCTTTGCACAGTGCCTAAGTTGTAGGTTTAAGAACGGGACATGCCATGCTAACGTTAGTCCAAAGCCCACATTTCCTATCTAATTTCAAACAAATTGGTTTATCAAAAGGACACGTTTTTTATTTGTCATATTCTCTTCGTATTAATGCATTGGTCGTATCTCTTAAATGCTGATTTGAAGGAACACGACTTAATCATCATAAGATAAGGAACCATTATAACTGCTAACGACTTAGTCACCTGGTATAAATATAATAATTATATTACAATTCTAAATAAAAAATAACAATAACTTATTTAATTCAATATTTATGACAATAAATGAAATCATTGTTATATAAGTCATTTAATATAAAATAATTTAATTTGTGATTATAATTAATATTTGTATTACCCATAAATAGAGATTAGAAAATTAATAATTTTTTAACAATTACTAACAAACCACACCACAAAGTCAGTACAAGATTTAAAAAAAAAAGAATCACCCAAAACCAACCTACACCTCAGCATCACAATTCCATCTTTATCAGGAACTGTACCATCATAATTCTAGAAACATCTTTTTGCTTTGTTGTACAGAAAAGATGCTGCCAATCATAGAATTACCCAAGTTTCACCATTCAATAATGAACTGTAATTTCAGCCATATTGTATATATATATAGCTACCATTCTCATTTGCAACACAAGAAGAATATTACATTCTTTTCACTCATTGGTCACTGTCTTTTGCTCTCTCTATTTTTTCTGCACATTTAGTGTTCTGTCCTTGATGGTATCAGAGCTCTAATAGGGGCCTGCTGCACATTCACACCATGTCTCAAAACAACCAAGAAAAAATTGATGTCACCCAATCACCGTCCAGTCCATACTATATTCACCCAAGTGAAACACCCTCTACCGTCCTCGTCTCTCCGCCACTCATCGGCGACAACTACCATCAATAGTCTCGTGCTTTTTCCATTGCACTTATCTCAAAGAACAAGATAGGTTTCCTGGATGGAACCATCCCAACTCCAGCCACCGACGACCCCCTCTTCCCTTCCTGGCATAGATGCAACACATTGGTCTCCTCCTGGATTTTCAATTCCCTCTCAGCGCCCATTGCTCAGAGCGTCATTTATTTCGACTATCCAAAAGCAATCTGGGAAGATCTCCGCAACAGATTCTCACAAGGAGACTTGCTCCGTATTGCTGAGCTACAAGAACAGATTTATGGCCTCAAGCAAGGATCTTTCTCCATCACTCAATACCACACCGCCCTCTGAGCACTATGGAAAGAGCACGACACTTACCGCCCCGTCAAACCCTGCATATTCCCGGCACGATCTTACCACGACCAAAACTTCATCATTTGGTTCCTCAAAGGCCTAGACGACCGCTTCACTGTCGTCTGATCCCAAATCTTGCTCTTTGACCCCCTCCCACCAGAAAGCAAAGTCTTCAACATGGTGATTCAACACAAACGCCAATTCCAAGGAGGCGGTAGTGTTCTCGACGAGCCCATCTCCCTCACCAATGCCGTCATCACGCCACAACGGCGCCTAAATCCCGGGCGCGGCCACGGACGCATCACCAATGGTGGACGTAGTGGAGCCGAAAAAGTATGCGTCTATTGTGGGCAAACTGGCCACACCGTTGACGAGTGCTACGGCAAGCACGGCTATCCACCTGGCCACCCACGCACCCCGGCCTTCCTCGGTTCAATGATCGCAGCAGCTCCACCGCCTCCTACACCAATGTCGCTGACGCCAACCCTAATTCCCCACATCAACAACAACTCAGCAGAACCGGATCAAGCAAAGAAGAGACCTACCCAACTTTTGGGCCTAGTTTGTCACAAGCCCAATATCAATCTCTCTTAGCTCTTCTCTACAATGTTCATGGGCAGCAGTTTGCAGGCAAACCCACACCACAAAGTCAACATGGGCCATCTGAGGCCAAGTTTGGTATCACTATTACGCATACAAACACTGCATATTGTTCTTTTTATTTCTCATCACATTTATCACCTAACACACCTTCTATAAACTCACACAACAGTGGCAAATGGATACTAGATTCAGGAGCCACTGACCACATCTGTTCTTGATTATCATATTTCCAAATGCACCACAAGATCAACCTGATACATGTTTACCTCCCAAACAATTCCATTATCACTGCACACTATTGTGGGTCAATAAATTTCTCACCACACCTAACTTTACACAATGTTTTATATATTCCTGATTTCACCTTCAATATTTTATCTATCTCTAAACTAATCACAACTCTCTCATGTCAATTACTCTTTTTTGAATTTTTCTGCCAAATACAGGATGCGAAGTCCTTGAAGATGATTGGTTTGGCTGAATTGAGAGATGGATTGTACTACCTAGCCGACAAGTTGCAACCACAAAAACCTATTAGGACCAACAATTTCACCAACTCAGCCAATGTTAACAACTTCATCACAACCCCAATCACAAATAGCAATGTATGACATTGTAGGCTAGGCCACCTCTCGGACCAAAGATTAAGAGAACTCCATCTTCAATTTCCTTTTATTAATCCATATATCAATGAATTTTGTGATGTTTGTCATATGGCAAAACAAAAGTGATTGTCTTTTCCTTTGATTACAAATAATACATCCAAACCTTTTGAATTAATACATTTAGACATTTGGGGGCCTTTTCCAAAATATCCATACATGGGCACAAATATTTTCTAACTATTGTTGATGATTTTAGTAGATTTACTTGGATAATCTTACTAAAATCAAAAGGAGAAGTTGGCACAAAAATTCAGAACTTCATCGCCTTAGTCAAAAATCAATTTGACACCAATGTCAAAACCATTAGATCCGACAATGGACCTAAATTCTTTCTTAATGATTTTTATGCCAAAAAAGGCATTCACCACCAAAAGTCTTGTGTCGAAACACCACAACAAAATGGAAGGGTAGAACGCAAACACCAATACGTACTCAATGTTGCTAGAGCTTTAATGTTCCAATCAAGCCTCCCCACATCCTTTTGGTCCTATGCTGTAAACCATGCTGTCTTCTTAATAAATATAGTTTCCTCACCAATCATTCAAAACAAAACTCCATTTTAACTCCTCTTCCACAAATCACCTAATTTTCACTCACTCAAAGTTTTTGGATGCTTATGCTATGTCTCCACCCTCACCAACCACCGTTCAAAATTCGATTTCCGTGCTAGAAGAGGTGTTTTCTTAGGATTCAAAACCGGCATAAAAGGCTTCATCATACTAGACTTAGACACCCGTGAGATTTTCATCTCCAGAAATGTCCAATTCATTGAGTCATGCCTCCCTTTTCACAAACAAACCCAACCTGACCAAACCCCTCCAACCTTCCCAACATCCTTCCTCAATCACCCACCATATTTGAAGAACCAAATCAATAACCACCACACTTAGCAACATCTCAACCTTCATCAAGCACAATTCAAACACCCACAACGGCTCAAACCAACAACGATGGAACTCCCCTCCCCCACACAAACACAAGTCCAATTCCTTCTCCAATCACTTCCCCAACCCAAACCACCTCGTCCACTCTTCCCACAACCCCAACCACACTACCCATTCCCATTGCACCCCGCCGCTCCAACAGAACCCATGCACCGCCGCGCAACTTGGCACACTACTACTGCAATCTCTCTCACAACACCGCACCAACCATCTTGAAGATGCCAGCATCCAATCTCACACTCACTCTTGTATACACGAGTCTCACCTCATCATCGATGCTTCTTCTTCTCCATCTCCACAGAACCCGAGCCACGGACATTCGCAGATGCTAAAACTCAGCCATGTTGGCGTGACGTCATGCGAGCTAAAATTTTGGCCCTGGAACAAAATCAGACTTGGGACATTGTCGACACTCCCGCTGATGTGAAGCCCATAGGTTGTCGATGGGTCTATCGCATCAAACGCCTTCCCGACTGGTGGCAAAAGGGTATGCACAGATTGAAGGGGTGGATTACCTCGAAACCTTTTCTCCGGTGGTAAAGATCACCAACATTCGAGTCCTCCTTGCTCTCGCCTCCATCAATAATTGGACATTGCACCAGTTAGACGTCCATAATGCCTACCTCCATGGTGACCTCCCTGAAATTGTGTACATGAGCTTGCCACCTGGTTTGACACCTTCCAAGCCTAGTCAGTGTTGTCGTTTAAGGAAGTCTTTGTATGGCCTTAGACAATCAGGAAGACAATGGTATGAGAAGCTCAGCTCCTTTTTACTCTTGTGTAGATACTAGCAGACCCTCACGAATTACAGCCTGTTCTTTAAAGTATCAGGTAAAGCATTTACTCCCCTCCTTGTCTATGTCGACGATATAGTTGTCACTGGTAGCTCTGTTTCTGAGATTGAATCCATTAAGGCTGCCTTAGACTCTAAGTTCAAAATTAAGGATCTTGGCACACTTAATATTTTCTTGGCATTGAGGTAGCGCATTCTGCTGTTGGCCTCTACCTTTGCCAACGAAAATACTATTTAGACACTATCATTGATGCTGGCCTTACCACTGCCAAACCCTCGTCTACCCAATGGATGACTCCATTCGCCTCAGCCAAAACACCAGAGAACCCCTTGATGATATCACTGCCTACCGACGGCTCATTGGCCGCCTCATTTACCTCACCATAACCAGGCCTGACATTACCTTTGCTACTCAACAATTGAGCCAATTTGTCCATAACCCAAGAAAAATTCACTTTAATGCAACCCTCCGCATTCTCAAATACTTAAAAGGATCGCCAGGCAAAGGCATCTTCTTTCCAAGGGACTTCCCCCTCCAAATCTCTGATTTTAGTGATGCTGATTGGGGACGCTGCCCCAACACTCACCGATCTACCACTAGATATTACTTCTTCCTAGTAAAATATCTCATATCCTGGAAAACCAAGAAACAGGAGACAGTATCTTGTTCCTCAGCCGAAGCGGAGTATCGAGCTCTCTCTACAACTACCAAAGAATTACTATAGCTACTCAACTTGTTTCAGGCTCTCAACATCAACTGCATCCGCCCACCCGCGCTATACTGTGATCATCAAAGCGCCTTCCACATCGCTGCCAACCCTGTCTTCCATGAGAGAACAAAACATCTCGAAGTGGATTGCCACTTAGGTCGCAAAAAAGCTCAAGCTGGACTTTTGCACCTCCTTCCAGTTTTCTCCTCCAACCAACTTGCGGATGTCTTCACCAAAGCATTGCCACCCCACCTTTTCATTGTCAACATATCCAAGCTGGGATTGAAAGACATCTTTCAATCTCCAGCTTGCCGGGGGGGAGCTAACAAACCACACCACAAAGCCAGTACAAGACAAAAAGAAAGAATCACCTAAAACCAACCTACAACTCAGCAGCACAATTCCATCCTTATCAGGAACTGTACCATTATAATTCTAGAAACATCTTTTTTCTTTGTTGTACAAAAAAGATGTTGCCAATCATAGAATTACCCAAGTTTCACCATTCAATAATGAGCTGTAATTTTAGCCCTATTGTATATATATAGCTACCATTCTCATTTGCAACACAAGAAGAATATTACATTCTTGTCACTCATTGGTCATTGTCTTTTGCTCTCTCTATTTTTTCTGCATATTTAGTGTTCTGTCTTTGAATTACCATTAAACCAGTCACTCTATCAGTTCATTGACTAGTTTAATTCTCGCAACCTTGATAAAACTTGAGTTTTTTTGAGGGGGTAGATCAATTTGTTGCGTGTGTGTTCAATATAGATCTTTATAGGTCTCACAAGGTATCTAGGTGTCCATACTATAAGTGTCAGATGACTAAATGGTTAGGGACTTCGGATATAACCCGGCACTTTTATCATAATAGTTTAAAGGATGGGTATTGGGTATGGATTAAACACGAAAAAATTGATGAGTAGGGAATCAATCGGTTTGCCCCTATTGCCAATAGGGCTAAGAGTCAATCAAGGAGGGTTAACTTGGTTAGAGAAGCAAATATGAAAGACGTCAATTGGGAGGGTAACCAGGAGGGATACAGTGAGATAGTCTTTGATGTAGTTGGGGTTCAAACTACAAAAAATATCGAGAATGATCCTAATCTGGATGCGGTTAGATTTTATCATCTGTTAGAGTTTGCTACACAACTGCTATTTAAGGGTTGGTTCACTCTAAGTTATATGCCCGTGTCCAAATGATGAGTATTAAGTTCGAGTCAAACCACACCCAAAAGTCCTTTGATAAGTAGACTACCCTTTGTAACGAACTAGTACTAGTTGAAACTACTAGGATCCCTCATAACTATTGAGGCAAAGAAGATAGCTTTGAAACTAGGACTAAATTTGGTGAAAATTAATTTTTGCATGAATGGTTACATACTTTATTACAAGGGAATCTAAAACTCACCGCTTGCAAATTTTGTGAGGCACTGAGACATCAACTAAAAAGAGAGAGGATTGGTAGACGTAGCCTGAAGAGAATTTCAGTGAAAAGAATGCATTACTTGCCCCTATTCCCTAGGCTAAAAAATTGTATATGTCTATGAGTTCAGCCCCTCAAATGACATGACATTGTAACAATAGGAGAAATGATGATTTTATTACATATCCGACATACAGAGAGGCTTGAAAATACTTTGATCGGGTTCACCTCTTTTGATAGATTCACACCAAACTCTAACTTTGGTAACCCATATTCTTGTTGGCCTGTTGTAATGACTCCCTATAATCTACTTCCCGAAATGTGCATGAAGAATCTATACATGTTCCTAAATTGTATAATACCTGGTCCAAGTAACCCTAAAGCCAAAATTGATGTGTTCCTGTAACCCTTGATAGATGAGATAAATGAATTGTGGAGTGTTGGAGTATATAGATCTATGACATTTCAACTAAAATAAACTTTCAAATGCATGCTATGTTGATATGGACCATCAATGACTTTCTTGCATATAGGATATTGGTAGGATGTCATGTTCTATTTGTATGGAAGATACAAAGTCGTTTTGCCTAAATAATAGGGGTGAGAATTTGTGGTTTAATTGTCATCGTAGATTCTTTGAGTTTGACCATCATTTTCTGCATAATAAGGACTCATTTAGGAAGAATAAAATTGAACAGGAAGAGGCCTCGTCTATTAAGTGGTTTAAAGGTTTTGCATCATGTTAGTCATATATCGAGGATCATCGATAATGGAAGAGGATTGCAAACTCCAAGTTACGACTGAAAGCATAACTGGACGAAGCAAAGTATCTTTTGGAAATAGCCTTACTGAAAGGATAACTTAGTTTGCCATTGCCTAGACATGAGGCATATTAAGAAAAATGTGTTTGGTGACATGATGCACATAGTCATAAACGGTGATTAAACTAAGGATAACGATAAGGTTAGGTTAGGTTAAACATCTTTGTATGCACCGAGGACGGTGCAACCTTTAAGCGTGGGGAGGTCGATACCGACTTCCGCGGGTTAGTTATTTTCTGACTCAACACCAATGTTTAAACTTCTCTGTAGTTAGTTCTTGCATTTGCATGTTTGATTGCATTATAGTTAGATTTTGTGTATATTTTACCACCACTTGGTTGAAGTAATAAATTTCTTTTCAAGACTTTATTTTATAATATTTCACTAAATTAAATTAAAAATTAAAATTTTCTATGTGTTAAATTTGTTTGAAGTTGTATTTGGAACATGGTTTTTGAGCCAAATAACACACAACCTATGAGATTTGAGCTTATTTACATGGTTACATTATTTAACCATAAATTTTTATTCTTGTGTGTTTTCTTCTCTATGATTGCAATCGTTGCTTTGTTCCATTCTATATGTCCATTATTTAGTGTATGTACATGCTTGCATATGATTGAGGCCATATTTGATTATTAACTCACTTATCCCAAATAAAGCCTACCCTTTTATGTCACCCTTGTTAGCCACCTTGAGCTTTTTACTCCCCTCTTGTTTTATAACCACATTACTAGCCTTAAGCGAAAAAACAAAATAAAAATCCCAAGTTGAATTCTTGGTTAGCTTAAGATAAATATTGTGTATAATTTAAGTGTGGAAAATTTTATGGGAACATGAGATGATAAAAAAAAGTAGAGAATTAAATTGAATAAGTTATTTGAAAATTTGGGAAGCATGCTCATGTGAAATCAAAATAATTAAATTACTATGTGCATTGAAAAAAAAATTTATTAAGTAATTAAAGAAGGGGATACAAAAAATATTATTACCCTAAATGCAAAAAAAAAAAAAGAGAATCAATGCACATGGGACAAAATTCAAAAATAAAGTTTGATACATGAGTATGTAATACAAAAGTGAGAAAATTTTGGATAGCTAAGTAAAGCATTTTAAATTATATAAAGTATGTATATGTTAGGTGAGATCTTAGACTAATCAAGGATTCACTTTGTTAGCTCACTTAGCCATATATATATCCTCACCTTTACCTTAGCCCCATTACAACTTTGAAAAGACCTCATGATATTTGCATTGGTACATTAAATATTTGTTGATTGGTTAGATGAAGAACAAAGTTTAGAAAGCATGATTAGAGAAGAGTAGAGTGATTGACCCTAGACACTTGAGAGTTAGAGTGATATACACTATCACTAAGGGTTCAATGCTTTATTCTATGTTCCCTGCTTTTATGAGCTATATTCTTACAAGTTTACTTGTCTTTTATTGTGTAATTTGAATTAGTGGAATTTGATTCATATTTGTCTTGGAGAACTTATTTACTTTTAACCAAGTAGGTAGAAACATTTTGCATGTAGTTGCATTCACATAGATAGGTTGCATTCCATACTCTCTATCATTCCTCTTCACTCCTTTATAGCTTCTCTTGAGCTTAGCATGAGGACATGCTAATGTTTAAGTGTGGGGAGGTTGATAAATCACTATTTTATGGTTTAGCTTGTGCTTAATTGAGTGGATTTTATCAATCTTTCATACACTTATTCATACTAAATGCATGGGTTTACATTCTCCTTCCTGATTCTGTGCTATGATTGAAAACATGCTTCTTTGGCTTTATTTTCTTTTATTTAAATCCTCTCTTATTATCATTTGATGCCTTAATATGTGTGTTAAGTGATTTCAGAGATTACAGGGCAGGAATGGCTTAGAGGATGGAAAGGAAGCATGCAAAAGTGGAAGGAATATAAGAAGTTGAAGAAATCGCTAAGCTGTCCAGCCTGACCTCTTTGCACTTAAACGGTCATAACTTGAGCTACAGAGGTCCAAATGATGCGGTTCCAGTTGCGTTGGAAAGCTAACATCTAGGGCTTCGATTTGATATATAATTTGCCATAGTGGCCGTATAGATAGGCGACGCAAACGCGCGCTTCACGCAGATGCGTCGCATTTGCGAAAATCAGCGTGGCAGAATTCGTTTCCAGCGAATTCTGGGCTATTTCCGGCCCAGTTTCAAGCCCAGAAAATACAGATTAAAGGTTGCAAAGTGGAGGAATGAAGGGGACACTTCAGATCATACTCATAATTCATACTTTTCATAATTTATATGTAGTTTTTAGAGAGAGAGGCTATCTCCTCTCTCTTAGGATTTAGGATTAGGATTTTTAGAAATTAGGATTTATTTCTTCTTCATCACAGGTTCAATATTCTTTTTACTTTATATTTCTCTTCCACTTTTAGATACTCTAATGCTTTTATTTGTATTTGACTTATGTTGCCTAATTAGCTTATGAACCTTTCCATGTTAGATTTGACTGCTTTTATTAATGCAATTGAAGTATTTCAGATTTATGCTTGCTTTATTCTATTTATGATGTCTTCAATTTAATTTAGAATCTTCCCTTTTGGTTCTGGTTAAGTAATTGGTGACGCTTGAGTTATCAAATAAAGCAGTGGTTGAAATTGGCAGATCGCTCTAAAACTAGTCTTCCCACAGGGATTGACTAGGACTTGAGGATCAAACTAATCATTCCACTTGACTTTCCTTTGCTTTGGTAAAGGTTAACTAAGTGGGATTAAAATCTAATTCTCATCACAATTGATAAGGATAGGACTTCCAGTTCTAATACCTTGCCAAAAGTTTATTTTATTATTACTATTTTAATTTTCTTATCATTTAACATACTTCTTTCTTACTTTCAAAACCCCCAACTTACAAAACTCATAACTAATAATAAGAACATACCTCCCTGCAATTCCTTGAGAAGACGACCCAAGGTTTGAATACTTCGGTTATCAATTTATTTAGGGGTTTGTTACTTGTGACAACCAAAATGTTTGTACGAAGGGATTTTCTGTTGGTTTAGAATCTATACTCACAACGTGACTATATTTTTACAAAATTCTTTACTAGCAAAAATCCTAACGTCAAAATACAAGGCTCCAATGCTAGCTAATAGCTATATTATGATATTTTTCATCTGTAAGTTAGAAATGAAAGATTGACAACAGCAAGGTCAGTCCATAGTTTTTGATTGCGAATAGCGGCTCATGGCGGTGAGCCGAAAATCTGCCATAAAATAATGGCGGATGGCGTTGCAGAAAATGGTGGATTGCCTAAAAAATGCATATATATGTTCAAAAAAAATGCAGAAAATTTACAAATATAATAAACTATAAAATCTAATATATGTAATCATTTTTCTAGTCATATCCAATTAATGCAGCAAATATAATATCAAATGTAAGAAATAAATATAAGACATAGAACATAAAAACTAAAAATTAAGAGAAAGACCAAAGCCATTGTCTCATCATGTCTTTAAACTAACAAATGATAAAATAGTGAACTGAACTGAAAGGAAAACAAGTTGGAGGAAGAGAGGTTTACGAGGGAAGAGAAGGAGACAGTGAAGTGAGTACACTAAATGAAAAAAAAAAGGAATGTATGTACTGTAACTGGTACGAACCATAGAAAAGAGGGAACTGTGGTAATTAGCGGTGGTGTCCACCAGCTGCGATAGACGGCGACAGGCGGTGGCATCCGGTGGCGACGAATGGCGACAATCGGTGGCGAAGATCGGCGGCACAAGAGGCACACAGAAGAGAGAAAGAGAACAAAAATAGAAAGCATTTTTGGACGTGAATCAGAGAGGAAGAGTCGTTTTTGAGTTGCAGCGGCTGAACTGGGTTAGTAGGTTACATGTATCATTTAGGGTTTTGCTAATTTACCCATTTACCCTCGATTTTTTTAATTAAAAAAAACCCACAATTTTCACCATTTTCATGGCCGTCCGCCATGGCGTCACCGCAATTGCGGCCGCCTTTTGCCCGCCGTGAAAACCCCTTTGCGGTGGTGTTTGTATGGTGGAGAAGGCAAATCCTGCCACGCCATACCGTTATAGCGCCGCCATGGCCGATATTTTAAAACACTGGGTCAGTCAGTATCTAGTCTTCAAACTTGCATATGAACAATTGTAAGAAATCAACAATAAAAAGCACAAAAATCACAGCACATGCTGATGGATATGGACTTAATTAATTTATACATAAAACAAGAAAATTCATAAATCATGTATTATTGCATGCCTCTGTTATCATCTAAGGATGAAAATCATTAAGGGTGATGATTAGTTTATTCTTGTAGAAAAATGTGGAAATTTTTCTAAATGAATGGATGAAGTAAATTTACACCTTTGATCAAATGATGATCATATAGCATTAACATTCAGCTCTGTAACTATATAGGGCATAATTGACACAAACCTAGAAAGCATTTCCATAAATATACTGTTTTGTGCTACTTTACCACAAACTAGTGCCGTTATCTTTTAGTGTTTAACAATTCATAGTATTTTTTTTTGAAAATCTCTTTATAGGAATATTCACATTTTGTTGTATATGTATCTTCTTCTTGCTATCAATTCAGCTACATAATTTAAATGCAGATGGCTTTAAATATTAGTATTTACACAGTATTTCATCAATTTTAATTCCATATATATAATAAATCAATATATCATTCCATCCATCAGATTAACCATCATCTAAGTCTGGAATATGACATGACTTAATGTTTTTTATATACATGAAAAGGGGTTTGGATGATTGACACTAACAGGAACTGAGGAAGAACAAAATCAGAACCATTCACTAACAAGAAGAGAAGAGAAGCAAATTTTAAATTTACCTAATCAGAACTTCTAATAACCAAATTCCAAATTTCAGAAGAGAAGCAATTTTATCAGAAATTCCAAATTTCCAATAATCAGAAATTCCAAATTTCCAATAATTAGAACCCTAAATCTCTAATCATAAATTCCAATATTCAAATCCCTAATTAGAAATTCTAATAACCAAATCCCTAATAAGAAATTCAAAACATATAATTTACCTGAACTGAACTTGAGTAGGGGCTAGAGAAGAGAAGAAGACCAGCGAAAGAAGCAGTCGTTGTCGCCTTCGTCATTCAGGCCTTGAGGGTCAGAGAAACTCCGTCGCTATTTGCAGTTGTTTGCCATCTGAAAGAACGCTTCTCTTCCAGACTTCCAGCAGCAGATCCGGCAAGACACAGCTCCACTGACGGCACCAGGAAGCACGATGATGACGGCTTGGTGAGACGCGACAGCGGGAGAGCATGATGACGGCGGCGACGGCTTCGTGGTGGCGTTGCCCTTCGCACACGCTCTCTCTCCTCTTCGTGGTTCTTCCTAGGCTATGGAACTGGCTTGATAGAAGGCAGAACGGCGACTAGGCAGCGATGAACGGTAGACTCCAAGGTGGCAACGGCACAGTGGCACTGCGGACAGCCCCCTTCCTCCCTTCTCTTCTCCTGGCGCGACTCTCTCTTCCCTCTTCCCTCTTCCCTCTTCCGTTTCTTTCTTTCTTTCATATTTCTGTGTGGGTATATGCACGCTGAAGAGGGGTGGGGGTTCTAGTGTTAGGGTTTCCAATTTGGGAATTAGAGTGTGTAATTTTAATTAAATTAGGGAATAGAGTATTTCATTAAAAATCTAATTTAATCCCTTTAAATTATTTTAAAATATTAATTAAATTATTAATTTGTTAATTAATTTTCAATCAAGTATTCTAATTTAAAATATAAGATAATATAATTAATTATAAAAATAAAAGTATTAAATTCTAAAATCTCAATTATTTAAACTAAATAGTATAAATTTTTTTTTACAACTACTAAGCCTTATAATTTAAATATAGAAAATTATTCAATAATTATGAAATTTAAGTAAAATTTCCATTTTAATTACCAAAACTTGATTTAATTAGTCTCAATAAAATAATTTTTGAAAATAAAATCGCTAATAAATAAATAAATAAATAAATAAATAAATGGACGAGGATGACAAACAGTAAAATAAAAAATAAAGGTGAGGGTTAGAATTAAGATTTTTATTTTTTATATTTGTTTTTATTTTTAAATTTTAACTATTTTTATTCATGTTTAATAATTAATTTTTTAATTTAAAAATTTAATTTTTATTCAACATTTAAGACTTAATTATTAGTAAAATTATATATTAATTTTATAAAAAAATATAAAATAATATATACCATTTTTAAAAATAAATCATTTAATCTTTAATTTTTTATAAAAAATAATTAATTAAATTTTTTTATAAAAAATAATTAATTAACACAAATAATATATTAAAAAATAAGATTTTTAAAATAAAATAAAATTATCTTAAAGATTTTAACATTTTAAAATAATTTTTTTAGTTACAAAAATTCTTGTATTTTGTGACAAACAAATAACTTGTTACAAACAATATTAATTTTGTAAGAAATTAATTTTTTGTTACAAAATAATTGGAATTTTTGAAACAAATGGTTATTTTGTTATAAAATATTTTAAACTTTTGCAACAACTTCATCTTTTATTATAAAATATTTTAAAATTTTGCAACATAACATTGGTTCGTTACAAAAGTCAATATAATTTGTAACAAAAAAATCAAGTCGTTACAAAATATCAAAATGTTTTGTAACAAATTGTATTGTTGTTACAAAATATTATTATTATGTAACAATTACTAATTTTTTGTTACAAAAGAATAATTTTTTGTAATAATTTTACATTTGTTACAAAATTTTTGTTACAAATGTTCCATTTTCTTGTAGTAATATATATATATATGTTTTTAGCCTTCTTTTTTATTTTGTTTATCCGTTTTACACTTACCCGGACTTGAGTGATGCGATCTTCTGTTAAGCTTTTGCTTAACTTCTTCTTCAAAGCTCCTAATTACAATTTCTTTCAATTATATTTACATGCATATTTTTATTTTAGAGGTCGTAATACCACGACACCTCTGATTTATGATTTAAGCGTAAAGCTCTGTATGGTAGGGTGTTACACAAAACGTGGCATGGTGACGGTAGCGAGGCTCCATGGTGGCAGCAGCAGCGGTGGAAGTAGTGGCAATAGCAGCAACGGCGATGGCAACAATGACAAAAGGAGGAAGAAGACGATGTTATCTCACACAACATCCACAATGTCAAAGAAGGGGACATCAGTAGCAATCGTGACAACGGTAGACTTTAGTGGCGGTGACAATGGAGGTTGGTGGTGATAGAAGGGAGAAGAGAGAAAAGAGAGTGACGATGCAAAAAATGAAGGAGTTCAAATTTGAATTTAGGTTATATTTTTTTTTCAAAGATAAATGTTATTTTATTAATATAAAATAAAAAATGTTTCCATAAGGAAGTACAAAAGAATTGGGTATTCCCATTTATCACCAGCTGTGACTGAAAGACTAAGAGCTTAAAGAAAAGTAAAGTAAGAGTAAAGAAAATTATCAGCATCTATTAGGTATGGCTTACGAGTTCACGCACTAAATTGCTGGCTTCTTTCATTATCTCTGGTGCCGAGCTTATTACCTTCTCAAAAACACACCGATTTCTCGCTTTCCAAGTGCTCCAACACAACGCCGCTATGAGGATGGTCTTTTGTCTACCGTCGAATTGAGCCGCTGCCCAGGATAAGACTCGTTGCCACCAATTGAAAAAGGTATCTTCTTCTCTCATCCATAGGTCAGGGGTTATTAAGCTTAGGCTCCATATTATTGAAGACAGGGGGCATTGGAACAAAGCATGAAAAATTGATTCAGCCTTCAACATGCATCTTGGACAAGTGGCAGGAGTGGATGCGAGCCGGCTGTGAACTTGTTGCAACACCGGAAGCTTTTCATGAAGACTTTTTCATAGAAAAATTTAAATTTTATGTGGTAATTTCAACTCCCAAATGCTATTCCAGACTCTGTTGTGTATGTTCTGGGGTCTCAATGAAGTAGGAGAATGAAAGAATCCCTAAGTAATTTTGTATCATGATCCAAATTCATATATACCAGATTTTGTCCAACACCAATTAACTTCATCCTCCTCGTCTGTTGATTTGATTGAAAAAATTTTATTGCATATATCAACTGAAAAAATCGACTCAATCAGATTTCTATTCCAACTTCTATCAGGATTTAGTAACGCACTAACGTAATACACTTGCAGATTTGGCAGGATTGTGAGTGCATTTTGAGGGACATTAAGGGCACTGGTGGTGGGAGCCAGGGGTCACGGAAGATGCGAACATTAGTGCCAGAGCCTATTTTCCATACCAAGCCTTTCTCGATCACCTTGCACCCTTCAAGAACACTTCTCCAGCCCCACGATGGTACGCCTCCTATCTCTGCATGTAGAAAATCTGTATATATAGAATATTTAGCTTTGAGCATTCTTGATAGAGTAGAATTAGGGTATTTCATTAGGCGCCAACATTGCTTGCCCAATAAAGCCAAATTTTGCGCCCTTAGGTCCTTGATCCCCAGCCCTCCATCTTTCTTCGGTCTCGTCATTGTGTCCCATTTAATCCAAACTATTCTTCGTTCTGCGTCTTTTTGACCCCACCAAAATTGCGAGAGCATGCTATGAATCTCAGTCAACAGCGTGTCCAGGAGCTTGAAACAAGAGAGCGTATAAATAGGAATCGCCTCCCCCACCGCTCTCAATAGTGTGTGCCTGCCATCTGATGACAATAGACTTCTTTTCCAGCCCATAATCCTCTTCTGAACTTTATCCTTGATAGCTCTAAAGGTTGATTTCTTTGATTTTTGAACTATAGAGGGCAGTCCCAGGTATTTGTCTTGTACTCCGATATGTTCAATATTTAGTGTCTGAGCAACTGCTAGTCTTGTGTTCTGAGGTGTGTTGTGACTGAAAAAGATAGCCGACTTATTCAAATTGACTTTTTGTCCACTGAAACCCTCATAGATCTCTAGCAATTCTAGAATACTTTGGCTTGTATTAGGTGTGCTCTTACAAAAAAGGATTGAATCATCAGCAAACAAAAGGTGATTAACTGTTTGGCATCTCCGATTAACTTGAACTCCTTGAATTAATCTGTTTTGCTCTGCCTTGTGTAGCAAGAAGGAAAGCCCTTCTGCACAAAAAAGAAAGAGATATGGAGATAGGGGGTCACCCTGTCGGATGCCCCTATTTGGCCTAAAATAGCCAAAAGATTGACCTTCCACAATGACAGAGTAAGAAACAGTCATTACCAATTCCTTAGTCCAGTTAATCCATTTAGCATCAAAGCCCAGCTTATCCATAATATACCATAAAAAATGCCATTCAACCCTATCATAAGCCTTGCTCATGTCTAGTTTAATAGCCATCTCATGCTCTGTGCCACTTCTCTTATTTTTCAAATAGTGCATACATTCGTGGGCAATTAGAATATTATCTTAAATGAGTCTACCTTTAAGAAACACACTCTGATTTGGGCTTATAATTTTATTCATAATACCTTGTAATCGGTGCACCATAACTTTAGAAATAATTTTATACATAACTGAAGACAAACTGATCAGTCGTACCTGAGTCATGTCACTGGCGTCTGGCACCTTTGGAATCAAACAAATTTGAGTATGATTGAACCTTTTTAGAATTCTGCCACTGTGAAAGAAACTTCTCACTGCCTTAAAAACATCACCTCCAACTATATCCCAGAAAAAGTGAAAAAACTTAGCTGTAAACCCGTCATCACCAGGAGCACTCTAAGCATGAACACTAAATGTAGCTCTTTTGACCTCGTCCATAGTTACTGGCCTTTGGAGCCTACGGTTCATGGAAGCTGTAACCTTAGGCTCCAAATCCTCTAAGTATGAATTCGGATCAGTCGAACAAGAAGAATAAAAATATCGCAAAAGTAGTCTTCAGCTACCTTTGCAATATCCTCAGGTTTCGATGCAATCTCATTGTCCCTCCCCACTAATCTACAAATTATGTTCCTTCGCATCCTTGATTGAAATTTTTCTGATCTCCTTCTTTTAGCCACTTGACTCTAGATTTTTCTCGCCAATAGCTCTCTTCTTTCGAATATGCCAGCTCTAACTTTTCCTCCAAACTGGTAACCTCCTCTCCCCCATTGATTCCAGCCACCCGCAACTCCTCTAGTTTAGCTTGAAGGTCCTCAATTTCTTTCCGAGAGTTTGCTTTGTGAGTTTTCTGCCATTGAACTAGTCTATGTCTACAAACTTTCAACTTTTGGGCCAAGGAGAACATAGCCGAGCCTACAACTTCCATTCTCCACACTTCACTGACAATTCTCTTGACATCCTCTTTTTCACACCAACGTTCCTGGTATTTAAACCGCCTTTTACTATGCCAGGATTGAGGTTCGGTTTCCATCAAAATTGGAGCATGATCCGAGCCTGACTCTGTGAGCCTGTGCACCATTGCATTCGGAAACTCAACCTCCATTCCATCCCAACTAAATAGCGGTCAAGACTCTCCTTCACCAAATCCTCTCCTTGTCTTCGATTTGTCCACATGAAAAGGCGCCCTACCATTCCAATATCCACTAATTCATTACTGTCAATAAAATTTGTGAATGTTGCAATGGTGGTTGCTGATTTTTTGCCTCCACCCTCCTTTTTCGCTTGGCTTGTTATAGCATTAAAATCGCCTGCTATTACCACTTTTTCTTCTAGGTGTTGGCTCATTGTTGTAAGCTCCTCAAACTGTAAGGATCGAATTTGTTCCGAACAACTCAAATGGACACCAATGAACGGCCATACCTCACTGCTTCTGACTTCTTTAATTTTGGCTGTCACAAAGAATTCTCCACTGCTAATAATTTGAACACTAATGCTGTCCTTCCAAGCTAGCACAAGTCCTCCTGTCATTCCTGCCGGGTTAACAATATGCTAGTTTTCGTAGCCGCATACCCAAAGTTTTGCTTCCACCTGTCGAGATTGGTTCTTTGTTTCACTTATAAACACAATCTCGGGGGAGTGGGATTTACAGATCCCTTTTAAGGTGTGACTTGTCAGAGGTCTCCCCAAACCCCGACAATTCCAAACTATAGTTCTCATGGTGCCTTGGGTGCCATTTGTAGGCTGGCACCCCCACCATCTGTTCAACTGCATTTTCATCCTCTGTTCTTGCTTTCTTTGTAGATCCTTCAGCTATACCACTCATCAACCTTTTTTTGGGTTCACTTTTAGTATCTGACTCTGCAGCACCTTGTCTTGCTAACCTTTTCCACTTTCTGCCTTTCTCTGTGGTGAGACACTGCCCAATAGCGAATTGCATAAGCTGCCCTTCATCCTCCTTGGTATTGGACTGACCAGCTATGATAACCTCCATACATTATGTTCTAGAATTGGCTGATTGAGGTAACTCAGGTGCTGCCCTGTTACCAGTGTCTTGTGGTTTCAAACTTTGTTTTCCTTCTTGCATTGACATCCCTGCAAATTCTTCCAATAGGCAGTTTAAGACCGATTTTTTCTTACGTTGAGTGGCCTTATTCTGGTTTTGGGTTGAGTTGTTGAATGTTCTTTCTCCTTCAGAGTAGATTTGCGTTCCCACTTGGCTGGCTTTAACAAATTTGCCAATGTCATCCTCTTTTACCATATCACTCTTTGTGTCCTTCAGCAGATCCTGGCAGTTTTTCACCTCGTGCCCCAATTTTGCGCAATAGGTACAGAAATTTTCAAGTCTCTCATAGCGCAGTGCCACTTCTACCTCCTTTTTATTAGGTCCTGCCACTATTAACTGATCTCTCACTTTCCTAGCAACATCAATATTGATTTTGTTCTTCACAATTCTAGTTTCTCTGCCTCGCATCTGAAATTTACCTACCTCCAACACTGTGCCCAGTTTCTCTTCCAATTTACGTCCAACTTCGAGAGTTTTAAACGATTCTGGCAAACCCCAAAATTGAACCCAAACTGAACAATTGGAAATAATCTCTTCATTACAGTTTTGATTTTTCTTCCATCTCTTGACATGGAGCTCATAATCTTTGAATAGCCATGGAGAACCACGTTCAATACGCAAGACATCCACTTCTTTATTAAAAAAGAATTGGAAGGAATTATCCCCTTTGTCACTCACGCTAAATCCTTCCGGGTTTTCCCATATAGCCTTTAAAGCATTCCCCATGGTTCCAATTGAGAAGGTTTTGGAAGCAAAGAGTCTGCCATGGAGACTATTGGAGCAAGCGTTAATACCTTCTGATATGCCTGCCTCTTCCAGTAGAATCACATTCCTACCTCCTTTTCGGTTGTCTTCCTCGGTCCGATTTTCATCCCTCGTTGTCTCAGCCATGCAGATTACGTAGACTTGTATTGAGATTTAATTGACATTGACAATGTAGCCTTGACAGTATTAGGAACTCCATTAAAAAACCCTAACAGAATACTAAGAAACCCTAACAGAGCACTTTTTCTAAATTGAAAGTTGAATTTAGGTTATATTTACTATTGGAAAATTCGACAATAACATTGATTTTATTTATTAAAACAACGCATTTTGAAATTTTGGTTACCATTAGATTTATCCAACCATAAATCTAACATTTTCAGTGCATATTTGGTAGTATCTATATAAGTGCGGGGTGGATAATTATCCGACTCTGTGTGGAGCGGGTTTTTGGCAATATAAAGTCTTTGACGGAGTAGAGTCAAGTTAGAAGATATCTGCTCCTATCTGACTAGTATATATATAATATATATATATAAAAATTAATAAAATAATTAATAATATTATTTAATATTGTATTATTTTTATGTTTTTGTAGTTTAATTTATATTATGTATATAATTATAATTTTAAAAAATTTTAAAATTTAGTTTTATTTGTTAGAATTTAATAATTATAGAGACGAACTTATACATGCACAAATTAATGTATTCTATAATGGTCATTGGTTATTGTAAGAAAGAGTGAGATCGGATAGCACAAAAGCTCTCTACGGACCCATTACCACCCTGACCTTTGTTTGCTTAAATTTTGATATTTTTCCTTTATCTGCAAATGAGTTCCGTGTGTTAGGAGTTTTGCCACGCACAAGCCTTCAATCTGCCCTGGTAGTTTTATGGCATTTGGATAAAAGGTGTTACTGTCAAAATTGTATGTCCACACAAATGATCATGTTAATTCTTTTGGTGTTTTGGTGGTGTTAGTGTTGTGGCAGCTGATACAATCTTTGACTCTAGAGTTGGGAAGATTTAAGCCGGAGACGCAGAAAAATGTTGCACGTTACACGGTTGCCCATATTCAGCCTCCCATTGTGTGGTTCGACGAGCATAATTGTTGTTTATGGAAAGCTTTATCTTGCTGGAAACATGCATATGTAAACCCCCTTTGTCTATTTTGTTTTTTTTTATTGTGTTTAATCTTTTTTTCCGAAGCAAAAGATTTGCTAGACAAAGAGAAATTTTGAGTCACATTCTTATGCTATTTTGAATATATAAATTTGCGGAGATGGGAAGGTGAAGACAGAAATCACTCTTTGGCTTGTACACAGTATTTACCCAATACCTACTGACGTGTACCCCGATATACTCGGCCAAGGAATCAGCACTGACTAACCGAGATATACTCGGCCGAAGAATCAGCCCTGAATAACCGACTACAAAACAAATCAACACTCCTCTGCTGAGTCATCCGCACACCAGTAACATCTTCTGTCCGTTACCCGCAAAACGGAACACAAGTCAAAGATACCAATAACAACACTTGGCAAACAAATCGGAATTCCAACACAATCCGCACCTATAAAGCCAGGCCCCATATGCCACAAAAAGTCAGGTCACAAACTTCACTTCAGTTCTATTACCTTTATCTCTTAGCTCACATACTTACTTGAGCGTCGGAATCCTTTTTGCAGGTGCTCTCGCCGTCGTGTTTCGAAGCGCCGAGAATATTCACAACGTTGCTTCCTGACGATTCATAGTTCGGTTTGGGAGTCCAGCAACCTCTCTGAGATCCTCAGACCTCGGCTTATTCAGGACGGAACACCTACACTACTTCATAAGCCAAAATCTAAATGAGCCATTAACCAGTCCTTTTTAACCTTTTTTAGCTGATGTTTTGGGTAATTTACTATCAATTAAAGAAGCAAAAATGGTCATTTATTGCCGCACTTCAAGACAAATGAGAAGCCGATTACCTATACGTACATAGAACAGTGGAGTTTCACATAAGTACAGTGGCATAGGTGAAAGGTTTCCTAGTATAATATAAATGGGAAGGTTCTGGTACCTCTACATAAGGCCATGGCAGTAGTATAAAATGTAGTGTTATGGCCTTATGGGAAAAACTTAACCTTGCCGCCGGTTCAATTAGGAGCAGTGGGTTATCTGATCGAATCCCATTTATACTAAAACAAATAAATTAGTTGTGTGAACCGGTTGAAAATGATATAAAACCAATAAAAAGAAGTTAAACTATAAAAATACTAGGTACACGTTAGAAATTACTTACCATGTATTTATATATATTAAATGAACACTTACATAAACATTCTATAATTAATTACTTATCTAAAGTGTGGTAAAATAAATATTTTTATAAAAAAATATTTTTGATATCTATATAAAAATATAGTTTTGATATTTTTATTAGAGTAGGTGTCTTGAATATATATATATATATATATATATATATATATATATATATATATATATATATTATTTAACTTACTTTTTAATATGTATTTTATATTTTAATATATATTTTATATTGATGATTAATTTTATAATTATTTTTAATATACATTTAACATAATTGATTAAATTAATATGATTTTTATTATTAAAAAACCTATATAAAAATAAAAAAATTAAGAGAGCTTAAAAATTTATCTGAAATTAAAACCTCACGGATATGGTATGTGCCATGGAGATGGACCCATGGCAAGAGTAGTTGAGTTGAAACAAAAATAATTAGGAGATCTGCTAACTAACTGGACACCTTGGAAGTCAGAATATATACAGCAAGTTTGTTGCTTCTTGCGGTTGTGAATGAATTTCTCATGTGGCTGTCCCTCCTTACCCCTTTGATGATAATGAGTACTGAGATAAATATTAAATTATTTAATATTAAATTTAATTATTTTGTGTTTTAAGGATATATGGTAAGATTATTAATTGAAATTTTTTATTAAAAATATAAAATATTTAAATTTTTAATATATTTTCTTTATAATTATTAAAAAATTTAATTTTTTTACTAATAGTAATTTTATTATGTGTCTTTTAAGACATGTTATTATTAGCTAAACTTTTTATGTTTTGTTTGACTATATTAATTATAATAACTATTTGATTTGATTGAAATAAATAAATTGATTTTATTTAAATTTACATTATTTATAATTAATTAATTACATTAATTATTTGATATGACTTAAATATATTATTAAAACTAAATTTTTTCAATTAATAATATCATAGCTAACGTGACATATTCTTAAGGTATTTTATTTATTTATTTTATTTGAACACTTCAAATGTATTAATTAATTAATTATTTGATTTGATTAAGATAAATATTAAATTATTTAATATTTTATTTGACTATATTAATTATAATTAATTAATTATATTAATAATTTAATTTGACTGAAATAATAAATTTATTTTGTTTTAATTTACATTAATTTTTTGTTTTTATAATTAATCAATTATATTAATTATTTGAGTTGACTGAAATAAATAAATTAATTTTTTTATTAATTTTTTTATCAGTTTTAATTTTATTTTTAATTAATAATTTATAAAAGTATTATAATTTTTATATGACATATTTATAAGATATTTTTTATTTATTTAATTTATTTTATATATTTTTATATATTATTCCGTATATAACACAGTTATATATATAGACAGAGAGAGAGAGAGTATTCAGTGTAAAAAAGCTAATATAAGCATCACTTTTCTTAATTGATATATAATAATATTTTCACTACAAAAATTAAAATAAATTAGATATACAATTTTATATATAAGTTATAGAATTTCTTAACGCAGCTCTACTTTTGGAGGCGTGGAAAAGTGAATGAGATTTCAAACGAGTACAATACTAGAATGAAATCATTCGCGAAAATATGGCTAAACAACTAAACAAGAACCCCAGCCTTGGAGGTTTTGATACTTTTGGGAAGTAATTAAAGACTGTCGTAAGATCGGATACTTCCACTAATAATTAACTTTCTTTATTGCACACGTGATTTTGATTTCTCAACAACAATTGACGGCCTTTATTATGTTTTGTTAAATTATTTTCCGTATATTAATTTAGAGGATACACCACCAAAACCGTATCTAATTTTGAAAAATATCGACAAAAACATTTTTTATTTTTGTATTTAACAAAATATTTATGTATTTATCCAAAATTTTATAAAAATATTTGGATAATTATTTATAAAATACATACAATAAATAAACCAAAATTCCATATCTATTTTTTTATTTTTTTAATAGTATTTTTAACAATTAAAAAAAATTTTACTTAACATAAAATTACTAAATTTTTTTAAAAGAATCTCATTTTCTAATCATATTTCTAAAAAATTATATTAAAATTTAATCTCTAAAGCACTTTTTTTAACTATATATTTAACATCATAAAAAGGCGAGATATTTTTTATCAGAATTTTCAAAAATCGAAAGTAATTTTAATAATTTACCATAATATAAAAATCACAATGTATTTTCTATTTGGTTAAAATCGATAAATAACTTTTAAACAAAAAAAAATATTTCAACTCTAGATTATCTGTCACTTTAACTAATAAATACACATATTAAAAAAAATCTAATATCAATAATAATCCAAAAATATTTTTCACAAGTAACTTATCAATATTAACTTTTGAAATATAACTTTTTAAAAAGTTATAGCATTAATGCTTATTAAATTAAGTTAAAAGTATTTTTTAATAAAAAATAACTAATTATATTTGATAAAATATATTTTAAAATTTAAAATGATCATAATAGACATAAATAAAAAAAATTTTTTGATCATCAACATATATAAAGAAAACATTAAGTTATGACAATTTAAATTAAAGTATATATTTAGTAGAGAATCTTATTTTTGAAATATGCATGAGATGAGAATAACAAATGATATAATAATTTAATTATAGATACAATATATTAGATTTAGTCATATATGTAAGATGGACTAAATTATTTTTTACTCGTAGAAACACATGATTTTACAATTTTACTTTCTCATTTTTTATATTTTTTTTTTGAGTTGGTGGACTGAGAATCACATAAAAACACAGGGAAAATAACAATTTTTTCAAAATTATGAGTTTGCCTTATACAAATTTGACTTGAACTTAAATTCAATTTGTGTTAAAAAAGGTCGGAACCCTAGATTTCATCCCTTTCTGTCTCAGTCTCTCACTTTTTCTATCTCTCAAGTTCAAAATCGAATGTAGGTGGTGGTGGCAACTGAGCCAACTTTGCGTCTCTCACACTCTTTCTTCGAGTTTTTCTTTTCCTCTTGTCGTTATTAATACTACAAAAAAATCGTTAAATACTGCTGAATTTATCATCAAAATAACAAAAATAATCTGTCGGTAAAGAGATTATCGTCAGATTTTTTATCAGAAAAATTTCGATGGTATAGCCCTCGCCAATAATTAATTACTGTCAGATTTTTCAGTTACCGTCGGATTCTATGGCGGATTTGTTGAAAAAAAAAACTATTAGGCTATCGGCAGAAAGTTTTCATCGGAAATTTTGGTGTCACATTATATTGGTTCACGCCTACTTAACTTTGGAGTTTTTTCCCAATAAATCTGATGGTAAATTCATTTATTTATTTATTTAGTAATTTTTTTAGTATAATTAGTAGTTAAATTTTAAATAATGGAAACCAAATAATGATTTTATTAAAATCCAAGTGTACGTACAGAATAAAAATTCAAATAAATAAAATACAATCAAATAGTCTAGAATGAAACCCTAGTCACTCCGAATCCTAATAGTCGTCGTCGTTATCATCCCCTACTCCTGCTCAGGCATCGGACCAAGCTGTGATTCAGTACCCCTCAATAAATGCTACTGCCACCAGTAGCACTGCTGCCACTAGCGCGCATCCGCTCGTGGTACACCGCCATTTGTTGCTCCATGCACTGAATTTGCTCTAGCTTTTGTCTAAGCTCTAGCTTGGGAGAATTTATGTCTGACATGTGTGCGAGGATCTTGTTATACCTTTCTTAGACTGCTAGAGCTGCTGATCTTATTGGTGAAGGCTCGGTGAGATTATGCACATGCTCTCTCAATTCAATGCTATCATCAGCTTCGACAGGGCTGGTGATAGAGGCGGTTGAAGCCCTCAATATGGAGGTGTAGAGGTTGTTGGCGAAGAATGATCCTGATCATAGATGCAAGTCTTGTACGGCTCAGATGCGATCTTGCGCCAAACAGTTAAGATTGATGACTGAATCAGCGGAGTTATTACTGTAACTCCCTACCACACAAAACCTTACGCTATAGTCATAAATCAGAAGTAGAGAGATATTACGACCTCTAAAACGGAAAAGTACTTACACATATTTGCAAGGGATATAATATACCAGGAGCCTGTGAAAAGAGGATAACAAAAACAAGAATCGTATCACACTCGAAAACGTTAACAATAAAGTTGTCGATATCAGAAGATAGAATATATATATATATATATATATAGGATTTCAAAAGAAATACATAACAAGTGCTAGTCTTGGCCTGTGAACAAAGGCCGGCTAGAAAGTATTACAAAGTATACTCAAAATACAATCTTGTTTCTTCAAATTAAAACCTCTAAGAAGGATACACAATTACTTATACAAAAGTGAAAAATAAATATACTAGATATAAAATGCAAAAGAGTCTTTGCTTTCTAAAGAGAATCTGGCACGCTCAATGAGGTACGTCATGTCCTGCATCTAAAAATAATAAAATCCGACAACGAGTGAGAGTCCGAAGGTTTCCAGTAGGGTAATAATTTCAAATAGAGACTATGTAAAAGATATGAACCCGCTAGACAATCCTATACTCCAATCAACATAAGGTTCAAGCCTAGGGTTTTGCTAAACCAAACAAGGAAAACAAACTAAATCTCAACTATTTTTAGTGATCTCTAAATCTCAGTTCTTCCCAATACAAATCATCATCTCTCTATATCATAATTTTCTAAATTCAGTAATTCTATTCAAAACTCAGTTCCAATGGTATCGATTTATTCTCAATGTTTAGTCTTAACCTCTTAAATTGCCAATTCGTTTCCAATGATTAGTTCAATAGTAGCAAACACAAGTAAAGCAATTCAAACACAATCAATAAACCACATCGCATCAAGAACAATCCTCAGCGTCATCATTGCCAGCATAAAGGATCTCTTAGTTATTCAAACATATATAAAATAATACAAAGAATATACAAATAGAGAGAACAGATAAAGCAATTAGCTCAAATAGCAAATAGATACAATTATTCAACAAGGCAAGCCAAATATAAGATGCACATCCAATCAATAGACACAAATACAAATGATGCATCTTTGCCCTACTGGCCATGAGCTCACGTGTCGGTTAAACTGCCAGAACTCGACACACTAGGTAGCTAACCCGAATATCATCTCTCTACACAAAGGGAATCCTCAACCTTCTATAAGGGAATCCTCAACCTTCCAACTAGAGAGATACCATGATGTAACAATAGAGAATCCTCAACCTAACTCGTTCATACCACAGCCAGAAATTAAATCACAGAGAATACTCAACCTTCTCCATTCAATTCTCCGATATAACAAGAGAGAAAATCCTCAACCCCACTTGCCTACCGTAACAAGAGAGGTAATCCTTAACCTTAACTTGTCTATCCGAGTAAGAGAAAGAATCCTCAATCTCAACTTGCCTATTCGTGAGCGGGACAAAACTACCATCCTCACCATGAGTAATCTCAAGCTATCTCTCAAATATTGATGAAAATCTCTTTGAAAATTTATGAAATTTGACCACAAGAAAGCTTATAGCATAGGAGAATATTGTGTATTGAAAAAAAAAGACCAAAATCTATATTTATAGGCCTTCATGCACCTATATATGTTCGGAGTATGTGGAGAAAGCAAATGATTCAAAAACACATACTCTTAGTAGGGTCTGCTGTCCCCAATAACGTATAGGGTCGATTCTCAAAGCTAAAGATTGATCCTCTAGTTCAAATTTGCGTGAAATATAACACTTCAGCACGTGAGGATCGATTATCTAAAATAATATATGGATTGATTCTCTAGTGTTAAATTTTAGCAAATTGAATTTTGAGTTATGGTGGCTTGTGCATGATTGGTTGGGTACTATGCTCCATAATCCATTATAAACAAATTAGGATCATTATGACACGATCTATACTCTCCTTTAATCATGAATTTTCAAAATCATAGGTTAAAAATTATTTTATTTTGATTAAAATATAATTTTAACTTGAGAGATAAATTTGATTTAGCTGACAAGTAAAAACTAAAGTTCTATAATTAAACCTTACTTGTTAGAGTTCTCCTTGTCATATCATTCTCAGTACATGCATGATTTAAAACTTGATGAGTTTGTGCTTGATTTTGATGTAAAAAATTTTTTGTAAAAATTTGTTTTTATCCGTTGCAAAATCATACAAACTTTTTGCATTGAATCTTTGTCCAAACTTTTTTTTCTTTTAAAATTACTCATCAAACTTGATGTTATATCATATAATATATGTGATGCAATTATATTTTCATTTTACCATATAGTCAGACATGAGATTAAATTAAAGTCAAGTAAAAAAATTAAATTTATTATTTTTTAAAATACTAGTTATTTCATGCATAAAAATCATATGTTAATATTTATCAAAACACATAAGCATACATATTGTTAGAAAAGGTAAGTGAAAGCAGTAGAGAAAAAGGTTTGTGTGTATTTTAGTTCTATAGAATGATACAATATAAAAGGGTATTTATAGGTGCTAAAAGAATCGTAATAATAAAGACGTAATATTCTATAATAAATATTCAGATATACTAAATAATTATAATGAATGCTAATTGATCCTAATATATTCGGACATCCTCCCTCAAACTCAAGTGACAACTTGAGTTTGAAACTTATTTAAAACAACAAAATAAAAAAATGCATAAACTGGTAGAACGGGTGCAGATGAAACTGTCGGAAGGAAGCACAGATGAAACTGCCGCTGTCTGAAAGAAGCGCAGACAGAACTATCGCTGTCTGAAGGAAACACAGCCGGAACTGCCAAAAGAAAGCACAGACGGAACTAGCACAAAGAAATACATACGAAACTGCCACAAGAAAACATAGACGAAACTACCGAAAGAGTAGCCAACTGTCGAAAAACTGCTAAAAAGATGGCAAACTGCCGAAAAACTTTTGAAAAAGTGACAAAGTGTAAAGAGATGGCAAACTATCAGAAGGTGACGAAAATGTATGATTTCTCCATGATAATAAGTAGTGAATGAGCTAATTGGTTAGGTGAGAAAACATCAAAGCATTCAAAGAGAAGGAAAAAAATGGCACGGAAGAAAAGTATGAAAAATACAGTGATTTCGCTAGAAGAAAAACAACATATCCTCCTCAACAAGGATACCATGGCTCTGATACCATGTTAGAAAAGGTAAGAGAGAACATTAGAGAAAAAGGTTTGTGTGTATTCTAAATGAAATGATACAATATAAAAGTGTATTATAGGAGCTAAGAGAATCATAATAATAAAGACACAATATTCCATAATAAATATTCAGATATACTAAATAATTCTAATAAATACTAATTGATCCTAAACATTCTGACACATATCATGGTAAGAATAAGAGCATGCATTCAATTATAGTTGCATTTCTACATATAGATGTTCGGAATGAATCAGAAGAGCCTTTCGGTAAAAAACACATGGGTTTTTTGTATTTTCAGAGTGCGAAAGATTGATCCTTAAAGTTAATATAGAGATTGGATACTTTAATATATTCAAATTTAAATTTCAGTATTTTTTTTTTACTTGTGAATCCTCTCCTTTAATATGGAGATCGATCCTCTGGTAGCAAAATACCAAAAATCCAGCTTTCTTAATACTTGAAAAACACAGTTAAAACATTTAAGATCCAACAGACATTTTTATCAAACCAATTTAAAATCAATTAATCTCTACATACAATCCTTTTTTCTATACAAGCCTTACAAGTCCTGGAAATCCTTTATCCCTAAAACGTGCCTCTTCTGGCACGTCTGATCCACGTGCCTCCTCAACAGATTTTTCAATCAATCAACACGTGAATATATAACTTCCTTTTTTGAAAAGATTTTGTTTCCTTTTTCGAATTTCTTCTGCGTTTTCTTGCCTTCTCTCTTCGATCTCTTTCCTGCGTTTCTCTCTGCATTCTCCTTCACCGTTTACGTGCATTTCTCTCTTTGTTCTCTTTTTTATTTTTCTCGATTTCTATTGTTTCTAAAATCAAGCTTTGAAATTATTTTAAAGATAATGGATGATTCAACTTTAGATTGTCAGCTGAACCAGAGCGAAGTGGATTTTGAATTTGAATCCAATAAAGTTTCTGCGGTGTGGTTTAATTCCAGTTAATATTTTTGTTACTTGTTTATGATTTGTGGAGCAGAATAATGTTGTGAACCTTGCTTGTGAAATTTGTTGTTCATTGTTCATTATTTAAAGTGAATGTAATGTACTAATTCTGATGAATTTTTTGTATTTTATAGCAGACTTTAGGGTGTAAATCATAAATATTTTGGTGTACTTTAGGAAAGTTTGGGTGTATTTACAGTTTATGGCTTTTCATCTAATTGAGGGTGAATTGTCTTATTCTTTTAGTTGAATTATTTTAGTTTCTGTTTGATGATGATTTTTGAATCTGATTTTTGTTATTTTTTATGATGGTTTTATAGTTGTATTTGCAATCTATAGTTTATTCTTGTTTTAATATGGTGTATTTTGGACTTTTTTGGGTGTATATGCAACCCCTCTATGATGTTAATGAGCAGTTTGTTCCCAAGGTTGGGATGACTTTTAACACCCTTGAAAATGCTGCAAAATTCTACAAGGATTATTCGAAAGTTACATGTTTTTCTACAAGAGTTTGGAGCACAAATAAGAAGGAAAACAAAATTAAGAATCAATTGATTACATGTAGAAGAGAGGGGAAATGGAAATCGAAAATATCTCCGACAGAGAAGACAAACCCCTCAACAGGATTAAAATATCCCGCAAAAATTTATATACACATATTGAAGGACATCGGTGTTTGGATCATTTCCAAGGTCATGTTGCATCATTCACATCCTTGCTGTGCAAATCAAGCAGAGATGCTTAAACAGCACAGGGAATTAAGCATGTCCGTGCATCGTACAATAGAGAATAACGAGAAAGCCAGAATCAGACCAAGCAAAACTTACCAATCATTTGTGGTAGCAGCCGGGGGTCATCGCAAATTATATTTTATCGAAAAAGATGTGAGAAATTATATCATGAGAGAAGTGCGAAATGTTTCGGAACAAGACGATGCAAAAGAATTCGGAAAATACTTATTAAGAATGAAAGAGAAGAATCAGAATTTCTTTTTTGAGCTCGAACTCGAGGACGATCAGTTGATTAAACTTCATTTTTGGGTGGACGTAAGGAGCAGGGCTGCCTGTGAGTATTTTGGAGATATTATTTCATTCGATACCACCTACAATACAAATAGGTAATATGTTGTTCTGGTTTATGATGCTGAATTAATGTTATTTTATAAATCTGCTGCAAAGGTGTATATTGGATGTTTTTGGGTGTAGAAGGTGATTATTTGGGTGTACTTAACAATTTTAATTCTGTTTTGTCGTAATCTATTTTAGGTATAATCTGGTTTGTGGTTCTTTTGTCGGAGTGAATCACCACGGTCAGTCAACACTTCTGGGATGTACTTTGATGAAAAACGAAGATATTCAATCATTCAAATGGTTATTTGAATGTTGGCTTCATTGCATGGGATGAAATGCTGTGAAAAGGATTCTCACGGATCAATGTGTATCGATACAAAGGGCTATCGAGACTTGTATGCCCACAATAATTCACTGTTGGTGTATTTGGCACATCATGAAGAAGATTCCAAGCAAATTAAACAGCTACAAGGGACACCTAGAAATCGAACAAGAAATGAGCCATGTTGTTTGGAACTCTCATACCAAAGAACCATTTGATAGGAATTGGAATGATTTTCTGATGAAGTGTGGTCTTGTTGACAATAAGTGGCTTTCAGGTGATGTCTTTTAAAATCTGCAACAGAGGTGTAAATTGCATATTTTTGGGTGTATTATAATCTGATTTAGGTATTTTTTGCAGAGCTTTATGAAGACCGTCATATATGGATTCCAATTTATCTCGATCACCACTTCTGGGCTGGGATGAGAAGCACACAAAGGAGCGAGAGCATGCATGCCTTTTTTAACAAGTTCATTACGTGGAACAACTCATTCATCCAATTCGTCAAATAATATGATAATTACCTCAAAAGCAAGGAGCAAAGAGAGAGAGAATCAGATGCTGCAGATTTTCACACTGTCATACCATGTGCGACAAAATCCTCAATAGAAGTCCAGTTTCAACAAGTGCACACTCACCAGAAGTTTAGGAAAGTCCAAGCACAATTTAGAGGAAAAGCGAATTGCATCACAAGATCAATGAACTCCCCTCTAAGCTATTTGGTATACGAAGTTATAGAACAAGTCTTCAACTCAACATTCAACAAGTTTGCAGTTACATACGACTCGGTAGCAGCCCAAGTAAAATGCCAGTGCTTATTATTCGAGTCAAGAGGGATATTGGGTCGTCACACCCTAAGCGTGTTAAGCTTTGAGCGAGTAAACAAAGTGTCACCGAGATATATATTGGAACGATGGAGTAAGAACGTAAAGAGAAGACACACACACACACATCAAGAGTAGCTACGACGAGCCAGTGTTAGAGCCAAGAAGTAAGAGGTTTGACGAATTAGTGTTTCGTTCACAAAATATATGCGAATTTGCATCAGAATCTGAGGAGCTCACAGCGATTTTGCACCACGCCTACGATAACGTCGTGGTTGAGATGCAAGAACTGAAAGTCAAAAGGAATGGGACATGTTCGTTATCTCACGAAGATACTAACTTGGAATCCGTTAACGAGCTTCAAAGCCCTCCAAGGGTGAGAACAAGAGGACGTCCCAAAAATAGATTAGGACATCCCAAATGCCTCAAAGAAAAAGAAAACGAAAGCTCTAAGCGAGGTAAAAGTGTTGTTCTTTAAACAGGGGGTAATTGAGTTTTTTCTTTTAATAGTTTTGTTAATTTGTGAGTTTATTTTTTCCAGTTGAACTTTTTTTATGGTGCATCAGTGGTTCAACCAAATTCTAGCCAATATCATGAACATGTTATGAATTATCATTTCAGAGATCTAGCAGCAGGAGATAGGTTTTTGGGTGTATAGTGCCAGTATTTTGGTGTAAAGATCAATTTTTTGGGTGTATTTCTACATGCTCTTGTTTTTGACATTTTCCTTTTTTTTATATTTTTCATATGCTGCTGTTTGTGTTGAAAATTAGTGTCTTATTTATATTTGATTGTTTTAAATTTACAATACATATACAATCAAATCCTAAAGAGGTTAACAATTGAAATTTCTGAATTCTCATAACCTTGGTTGCTTTTCCATGGAAATATGTGATCACTCAATTTGGGTGTATACCGGTTATATTTTGGTGTATTATTAAAGTAATTCAGGGGTATTAGCACCTTTGGTGTTGTTTTCCTTTATTTTCTTTAAAACTGTAATTGACAGCTTTTGAATACAGCATAGACAGTTTATTTATGCAAAAACAATTAATAATAAGATTGGATTAAATATTCACAAACTTTACAAAAATGGTTCAAACTATTCCAAGACTATACTACATTCAAACTAATCACTGTCAATATCATCTGAATCTATTTGACAATATGGACTTAGCAACACTGCAGATGGCTTGGACAATCTTATTGCTTCGCTTTCCCTAGTGGCTGTATCTTTGTCTCGATTCATCTCATGAAATAGAATCCGCGATACATATTCAGCTCTAAAGTGATCCACCTCTGCCTACAGTTTAAAACAATATTCTTTTACTGAACTCCATTAATTTAGTAAAGTAATAGAGAGTTATATAGTTTTAAACACAATTACTTGTGTCCAATTCTCCTAGTTATATTTCTCCCTTTTAATATTTTGAGACTTGATTATTTCAAGGCATTTCATTACATAAATCGCACAATCATAGCTGAAAACAAAAAATAAATTAGCAAATTAAAATAGGACAGCAAGAGAAAACACAATTTTCAGAGAGAAAGATTTATACTCTATTTTTTGCCCTGCAATGTTGATGTATGGCGATTCAATTTCACGATCGTCTTTCTTGAGAGATGCCCCCGGCATATACCCTCATTTTGGAAATCACATACCCCTAAAAACAAAAAACAAAGCAAAATATAAGAAAGAATAAATTTAATTAATGATTACACCCAAAGGATCCCATACTACACCTTATTTTGAACGGAACTACACCCAAATCCTAAAATACAAATAACAGAATCAACTTACAACAAATTTATTAAGCTCCTTTCTGGGTTCGGAGGGACACGTCTTGTGATGCGGATCAAGGATACACAATTTTTTCTTTCTAACATCAGCCACTCATATCCCCCAATGTTCCGCGTAGCAAACAGGTGCAAATATCTGAAGTATGGCCATATTGAACAGTGTTTTTAGTTTAATTGGCACATAACCAAAGAATTGTGATAAAAAGTTTTAGAAAACGAAAACTTACATATGGATGGGATGCCAATTTTTTCTGGTCCAAAAAAAGTATAAATATTTTGTAGTCTTCAATCTTAAACGGCTTTTTTGTTTTTGGTTGTAGGATCTCGCCACCCTCATGATTTCCAATAGCCATGTTCTGCAGCATTTGTGAAACACCAAAAGAAATATTTAATACACCCAACACATCAGACAAATAAGCCCAAAATTGAGTTCAATACACCTTACCACAATAGTAGGGGAGAGACAGTAAATTTCTTCTTCAAATCTTCTAATATTTTGTCTGTTCAGAATCAGATACATAACAGTGACAATTTAGAAAAATAAAAAATCCAAATTAATTACATCAATCAAAAATGCAGTCAGATGTCATAATAAAATCATTAATCTTATTCTAATATTTCCTCAACTTCGATATATGAACTAGCTTTTAGAGACGCGAAGTGGATTTTTTACAATAGCAATGGTTGTTGGGAATCGAGGGTGCACACTAGCTCATACTCATTAGTACCTCCATCCCCGTATGTCTTTACATATGTGACCCAAAGGCAGCACTTTCCTTTCATGTTAGCCGACAATTCCTTCCTCCTTGCAGGGGTTTCAAACTTTTCAAAAATTTAGTCGGCAGGCTGCTTTTTGAGCAGGGGACTTTTAGCCTCTGCAAAGTCCAATGCTGCCTTAACCTTAGCGTTTGCAATTTTCTCCACCAGCTCCTCTAATTCTTCAATTAGTATTGGTGTCTCAGGACCTTTTTCCTTCTCAGATCCTGGTCGCCCCTCTTGAGTTAGCGTTTCTTCTTAACTCGAATCAGTGAAGCCGAGGCTGAATGATGGTGCCGGAAATTGTTTTGGTACATAGGATGCTGTGTTGGCGATCATCATCAACGCAGCAGTAGCTTCAGGGGGTGAATTACTACGTGTTGACATATAAGATACTATAAGAATAAATAGACGAATGATATCAAAAGAGATTTATATTGTGTAGAACTTACATTTTAGATGTAGCTGGTGGCACTGTGGGTGTGCTTTCAACAGATTTCTGGGGTTGTTGAGTGCTGCAAGGTTAGAGAAAAGGATTCAAATTATTAAAAAAAACAATTATAGCTCAATTCCGATGAGATACACCCAAATAAGAAACAAATACACCCAAATAATAACCAAATACACCCGAATATTATTCCTTACCATTTAATTATTTCTTCGCTAATTTTCTTGCTTGGGGACTTTGGGGGATGGTTCAATTTGCACAGGGCTTCCTGTTGTTGTTTGGGACGGGGGCATGCACACTTGAATCGGAACTCTAAACAAGACAAAAATAAAAAGTTAAAAAACTCCCTTAAAATCGATGATTAGAAGGTTGAAATTTAGTTATAAAACTCACATATCAAGCGGTTCAGATTGTGAATGTGTCTCCATCCAAACAATGATCATCTTCTATTGAGCTAGGTCACTGACCAATTCTTCTTCCAGACCCAACCTGAAATCTACCAAAATAATGTCAAAATACACCTGAAGCATTGAAAAGAAACACAGGCTCTGTTTTTTTTAGAACTTACATAGTTGCAGATTTTTCAGTTTTTTCTGTCTATCTTTTTTTAATAAAACATTAAAGGGCTTTTTTTTCTATATATATATATATATATATATATATATATATATATATATATATATATATATATATATATATATATATATATATATATAATTAGAAGCAGATGGTAACAAAAGAATTAAGCAACTAGTATTAGAAACAGAAATTATATGATATCCGTGGATTTGTTTACGCTGCTTTGATCCGTTTGTACTTGAAACAAAGGATCATTCTCGTGTCCTAAGTTGACCTCCGGCATTCTAAGCATAGAATAAACATCGTTTAGTAAAAATACTATTTAATTAAAATAGGATCTTGAAATTCTATCAAATAAAGTATCTTACGTTTCAGATGAGTCATAGTGACCTTTCGTCGATGGGACCTCAACTTCCTTCATCCTGGGAAAGCAAAAAGAATTATCAGCAACAAAAACACTTTAAAATAAAAAATATACACCCAAATTCAACATACCCCTGTGCAACAGTCTTTTCATTATTTTTCTTCTTTTTTGATTCTCTTAAGAATTCTTCTATTTCTTCAGTTCTTACATCAGTTCTGACAGTACATGCAAAAGAATATGTTAAGAAATAATATTTTGATGATAAAGGGTTAGATAGCTTTATAACGTGTCTTACACATTATAGGATTCAATTTGTTCTTCAGAAGACGAATCCTCAACAATCTGCTTTCTTTTTTTGGATTGCATCCTAGAAATAAAAAACGTTTGAATCAGACAAACACAAAAAAAAAAATTGATGATAAAATACTCCGGAAAGTAGTGTATACTTTTTGGGTGGAGTCTGAATATTTTTCTTTGATTTTTGTTTAATTATTGGTGACGATTCTTCACTTCTGAAATTAATTTAGAAACACCATGTTAATACATCAAATTTTGATAATAAATAGAAAAGAAAGCAATGCAATCACAATTTCATAATCTTACTCATCATCGGACTCACTTTCACTTTCTAAAGTGGAATCCTCCAAAATCTGTTTTCTTTTTCTGGATACCATTCTGGAGAGCAAACAATCATTAGAAAAAAATACCCTAAAAATAACAAAATACACCCAAAAATATTACTTACTTTTTAGTTGTCCTAGCGGATTATTTCCTTCTTTTTGTAGCTTCCTCTGAGTCTTGTTCAGACTCAGAGGAAAAAGCAAGTTCACTCTCCGACGAATCACTCTCGAATGAACTTAGCTTCTTCTTTTTTTTCTTTCTTTTCTTTTTCTTTCATTTTCTTCAATTTGTTTTTCACTTCCGCCCTCTTGACAATGCCCTGAAACAGTCAAAACATTAATTTACACCATCTACATAAATAAAATACACCCAAATTAGAGAAGGTATTCTGTTCATTTACCATATGGCCATCAATTTCTGCTCTGATCCTTGCAACCAATAGCTCCCTATTCCAATGGCTAACCCAGGGCAGTCCAGGGATTGCTTCTCCTTTTCTTGTATGCATGTTTTGTTAGATGAAAATAAACTATCATCAAGGCATAGAGGTAGCCGTCAATCGATTTTTTTTCAAATGGTAATTGGTTATGCCTTTGATGATGAAATTGAGGACATAGCTAGCCCAGTTTCACTCCGTTATGTTTTCCATCCAAATAATTGGAGCTAGGTAGGCAGGAGATACTTTGTTTACCGTAGTTGGCAACAAGAATGCCATCTGAATATAAAGGATGAAAATCCTCTTGAACATTAGGCGATCTTGATTGTTGTCAACACCGATATTCATCATCTGATCGGTCAGATTCTTTAATGTTTTTCCTTGGATCCTTCTAAAAATCTCTTTAT